>NW_021901267.1:0-1341 GCF_006229205.1 Suricata suricatta
CCATGAATTTACTTGTACATAATGATTTTCTAGACGGCATCAGAAACAATACCACTAAGTAATTTGAAACTCACTGTTGTTGAATGCATATCAGTCGAACACATTATGCATTTTCATTTTGAATTGTGAATGGCATTTTATTTAGATACGTAGCTAATTTTTATATGTGATACTTACGCTGTTTTACATTTGTACAAAAGACTTCAACTTGTAAAACAATCGAAATAAATCATGTTATTTAAAGCAACTTTTTAAAAAAACTTCAATTGAGTATGTAATCAGCAATATACTATAACACAGGCAAAGAAAAAAAAACCTCTTCAGGAAGACGCATGCTCTTAAACTCCTTAGGAGACTGAAATCTAACAAATTGGATAGACTGTAAGAAGCCGAAAACCGAATACTCAGCCTGAGTCCCTAGTAAGTTTATGTAAAATCATTGACCCTGATCCAAAGATAGACCTCTTTAACACAATCAATAGAGGTGCAATCAGATAAGAACATTCTACTGTTTTATTAAAGTGCATCTAATTCAAAACTCAATAACCCTCACACATCCTTAATCAGGGAAGACATCTTGGGAGGCATTTACATGAGTGATCTTAAAGCTCGGGCTTCTGGCTTGTTAGCAAGACTTTCTGCAAATAGATCTTTCAGGATCCGGTCGTCTCCTTAGAAATTGTTCTCGGCCAGTTTCCTAGTTGTGAGTATTGTTAAGTATGTTCAAGTTGTCCTCCCCTCTCACCCTAAAACGGAAAAGAATTCTCCCGGGTGAACTTTGAGAAGCTGATCTCTTCCCGGGGAGTTGAGAGGCCCAGGGAAGGGTGTGTGGGTGCATGTCTGGGGCCCCTAAGAACACCCCTGCCCCACTCCTGTCCCTCCAGCAGCGGCGCCTTGGGCAGATGTGTAATTATGCAGCCAGCAGACAATTATCTTGTTTCCAGAAATAATCCGAGTCCAAACAATACGTTCTGGAACAAGGCTGAGTGACCCCGACGCGCAGGCTGGGGCGGCGCTATTCATTTTGTGGGGGCTCGGGTCTGGGGCGATCCACAGCGCGCCCCGCTGCCGTGCGCAAGGACTCATGATTTGGCTCCGTTACGCGGGGCCTCGGTTACCCTCATTACACCAACCCGACGTCTGTTGAACACCGAGGTCTAATCTCTCAGGGTGATAGCATTTTACTGAAGACTTCTCTCCGCTCGCAGTCTTTGCTGATTCTTAGCTTCGGCCACCTGCCTGGAGAGGGCGGTGCGAGGTTCGAATCCGCCACCGCGGGGAGCGCATCTCAAGCCCAGAGCCCACAGCCCTTGCCTGGCGGGGGCGGGGGGTGGGGGGGGG
>NW_021901268.1:0-585 GCF_006229205.1 Suricata suricatta
GATGCCTCCACCTGAACAGGAAGGAGAATCACTAGGGATGGGAACCAGTCGGGGCTATGTCTGTAGACATGCTTAGCATAGAACTGGATGTAGACATGTAGGCCAAGCACATGGCAAGTGATGAATCAGATACAGGGCCCTCAGAATCCTTACCCTATCTTTGGCTGCCATCTGCTGTAAGGAGATGTAGTGGGCAACTGCATACTCCAGTAGGGCCCCAAACACGAAGCTAAAGCAGATCCCCAGGTACACATCGATGGCCTTTATGAAGCAGTTGGTGTTGGGAAGAGAAGTGCGGGAGCCGATCATCAGCGTTGTCATGGACAGCACAGTGGTCACTCCTGGGAAGACAGATAGGCGGTGTTCCCACATCAGTGGCCAGTGAACCTTTCACCTTTACTAGATAGACTGTCACCATTCAGCACTTGGCAAGGGGGACAGGACTCAGAAATGGAAGAGCTCATTTTGAAAAATCTGCGATCATCTAGAACAAGATTGATGTGTCCATTTTGAATGGATAGGAGTGATATGGTCTTCTAAATGTGGCATCTTCTGTCTTCCCATTGGAGGGGGGTGTTCAGTATG
>NW_021901269.1:0-585 GCF_006229205.1 Suricata suricatta
AAAGAATGAATCAACATTACACTTGTTGGCTAGAGGGACGTGTGTAAGTTATTGCCTTGTAAGAAGAACTGGGGGAGAAAACCTAGGAAAACAATTGTGCCTGAATTTAAAGAATACATCCTATATATATGCATTGGTGTCTTTTTATACATTCAAATTGAAAATGTGTGAATGTGTAGGTGTGCATAACATAGAAAATTTTTACAAGAAATGAACACTTTGGAAAGAGAGAGAAACAGTGAAATGCACTTAGGTTAAGCAGAATGGCTCAAAACCACTGCATGAAACAAAATTGAAGGAAGACCCTAAATTAACTTCTGAACAAAATGACTTAAAAGAATAAGAGCTTAATGAGCTAAATTAGATTTCCAAGTACTCGGAATAAAAGATTATGAAAAACTCTTCATGTGGAAAGGAAGCAATATCTAAGGTTTTAATTTTATCTCACATAAAGATATAGGGACCAATCATATTTTGTAAGGTATAGGTGATTCATAAAATGTAAAAGAGAATACTTCCAAGTGATGGAATTTCCATTTTTGAAATAGATCCAATAAAAAAGGGCCCAAAAGAACAAATAAGGAA
>NW_021901270.1:0-585 GCF_006229205.1 Suricata suricatta
CATCTGTGGAATGTGGCATTGTTTGGTGAACCTGCCCTTAATTCAGAGTGCTGAGATAAATACTAAGAAAAAAGTTATTGGGTCTGTTAGGAGATGGAAATAATTTATCAGTATACAGGTGAGTCTTGACTATAATAAAACAGTACATTTTCAATCTATAGTTAAAAGTATTATTAATATGAATTTGTAATGTTAATAATCTGATGCAATAGAGATGCCAATTTATTATCACCAGAATATAATTGCAAATCATTATTAGTCATATGTCTTTATTATTTGTGTATATCTTATAATCATTAAGGCAGTTTCCTTATGCCACCTTATTATTTCCTGACAATATCCTTGTAAGGAAAGTAAGGCAGTTATGTTTACCACTATTTAAAAAGAAACTAGAAAACTGAGGCTATAGATTTAGAAGCCTAGAACCACAAACCAGAGACACTGATTTTAGTCTGAGGCACTTTTCTACCATGCTAAACCCATATCATATGTATACCAGTGAGTACTAGATGATCCTCTCTACTTATAGAGGTATACTTATCCTTGGTAATTGTAAGATGGCATATGTGACATGTAAGGTTTCAG
>NW_021901271.1:0-585 GCF_006229205.1 Suricata suricatta
GTTCTATGTATCATATTACAAATTCATAACAGAAACAATTTCCCTGTGCCCATATATCAACCTGAGTGAAGTGGAGAAACCATATCTCTTTTTGTCTTCTTTTGTCTTTCACTTTTAAAATGCCTTAAATATTTCCTTTTCATAATTTACAACTACATAATACAATGTCATAATTTTTGTTTTGACAAGCAAACATAACTTAGAAAACTCTAGAAGAGAAGGAAAATCCACTATCCTAACCTGTATTTCTACTCTTTCAATGGTACTATCTTTTTGACCTTGTAACATTCCTTTTTTCAAAATCATTTTCTTTGTTTGGGAAACTTCCTCCAGTGATTATCTGATGGTCAGTCAGCTAGCAACAAATTCACTTTTCCTTTCTTCTTAGGTTTTGATTTTCCCCTCGCTCCTGAAAGACATTTTTACTGATTATAGGATTTAGGATTGACAATTAATTATCTTTCATGTCTGGAAAAATATGTCACTTCTCATTGGCCTCCATGTTTTTGATGAAAATTTTACTGACACATAAAGTGGGTCTTAATGTAAATTTCTTTGAGATTATTCTGTTTTGTGGTTCACTCA
>NW_021901272.1:0-585 GCF_006229205.1 Suricata suricatta
TTCCTTCTCTCTGATCAGGTAATTCTGGGAACCTGCCAATAAAAGCGCTCCCTTGCCTGGCCATACAGAGGGCCTGATCCCCTGAGCCATGTAATCGTCACAGGAATGAGCACGTGACCTAAGGTGATCCACCCAGAATCCTTGCCCAATAGCTCTGCAGTTTGGGCATAAAACACAGGGCCATGTCTAAAGGCTCACAGAGCAAGAAGGGTATTTATTGAAGCTGGAGCATTCATGGTCCTGTGGGAAAGGCCGGTCTGCAGTAGAAAAGATCAGTGCAGCTCAAAAGCAAGCAGCCTCCAGATGCAAGAGAAGACAATTCTGTTTGAGTCCCTAATTAATTGAGCTGTGGCTGAAGCTAACCTCTCAGATATATGAGCCAAGGAATCCTCTTTCTTTCTTTCTAAGCTACTTTGATCTGGATTTATACTACTTGCACTAAAAACATCTGTATTAATTCAGGGTGAATCCTGTTGATGGACAGGATGGAATTATTTGGAGGGTAAAGACAGCTATTCCCACCTCACCATATTTTTGCTTACCTACTTTTACCTGAAGAAGGATATATATATGAAGATAAAGATA
>NW_021901273.1:0-585 GCF_006229205.1 Suricata suricatta
TTTCAGCTGAGAAATTAGCATAGTCACAGGGCAGACTGAAACTACTGCACATTTTTTATCCATAGTGAAACTATTTGCCGATGATTATGATTAAATTAAAAGGTGTATGACAGGGTGGTTTTAGTAAACAGAATAGTATTTTTTTAATACCCCATGCCTAGTGTTCACAATTCTTGTCCTTTATGAATTTTTAATCTTCTTTCTTGCATGATGAAATACAATGTCATCTTGAATGGAAAAGACTAAATGGGTCTCTATTTGTGAAGTATAATTAAAACAAACACACATGTGGTAATGGCAGTTACCAGTGAAGAGTAAAGTTTTTAAGAAATCGATCAGATGAAAAATTAAGTAAATCTATCACCAAGGAAGTGCTTCAATTTCTCTGGGGAATACAGAATGAGTATGAATTAAAGATGATTCAAAAGTAGAGGAAGTGGTATTTCTTTCCCATTTGTCAAGCCTTGCGAAAAGTAGAGCCTCCCCTTCCCCAGTGTAGGAAAACTAGATGGGTACAATCCGAACACAAGAGTTTGAATTCCTCCATCACTTCAAAGCTGTTCATCCCTAGGCAATTCATTTTAG
>NW_021901274.1:0-585 GCF_006229205.1 Suricata suricatta
ACTGGCATGGGTAACTTGGAGGCTGGCTGTAGGCACAGCTGGGTAACGAAGCTTCGTGTTTTCAGGACTGGTTCTGGACTCCAGTGCTGCGTGCACTGGCAGCTCCAGCTGTCCCCTTCTCTCCCGGGCACTGGGCCTGCCACGTACTCTGGGCAGTCTGCTGGGAAGGGGGGACCCGGGGTCGGTGGGCAGAACCCTGTACCAAAGACTGAAAATAATGGCGAGGCTGCAGAGCTGGCCCGTGTGGGTCACAACGCTCGTGCCGCTCAGGCCCCACCGCTGTCCCCGCCCTGTTCTCAGCCCAGTGCGAGGAGGGGTTCTCTTGCCCAGTGGTCCCGGCACGGTGTGGGAGTGAGCCTGACGGGCTCTGCCTGGCTCCCTTGCCCGCCCCTTCGCCCCTCACGGTGGCCAGAGGAATGGAGCACCTGACCGGCCTGGGTGAGGTGCCCGTCCCTAGGACAGGCAAGAGGGGCTGTCCCCCTGGACTGGAGCTGAGGATTCTCCAAACGAAAGTGGGGGTGCTTGCTCCTGCCACGAGGAAGGAACCCAGCCCAGCAGGGCAGCCACAGACGGCCACTTCTTCAG
>NW_021901275.1:0-585 GCF_006229205.1 Suricata suricatta
AGACAAGTTCATTTTCAAGTCTTTATAAAAGATCCAGGTGAGCATGCTATGATTGAGTTAGAAGTATTGGCTACTTATACTCCACTCGGGAATGTGTGTGTTTGTGAAATGGGTCGATATAAAAATGACCCATTTGTGGTATTTTAATACCACATTTTGAATAAAATATCAAAAGCACAAAAGTTTAGTGAATTAGAAAACACTGAACTCAGTGGCCACATTAAAAATAAAATAATAACATGGGAGTCCTCACTGGGACTTTACTATCTGACTATGTTTAGGCTTTTAAGTCTGGAATGTTGAGGATCAGGAGAAAAGTTTAAAGCAAAGTCGTTTTCATCCTCGGCCCCACACACCCCCTGAAGGTCCGTCTGATAGCACATGACTCCCACTGGTGTTTGTGGTTTATGCACACTCAAAGAGAGAATTCTGTGGTTTGTGCACACATAAAATATCTCACAAACTGAAGATTATGATTATATAGTTGAATGAGAACATTAAGCAGTAAAAAAACTGACTTACATATAACAATTAAATATTTGCTACAAAGTCCTCTTAAGCAGGAGAGGTAATGTTGCAGATATA
>NW_021901276.1:0-585 GCF_006229205.1 Suricata suricatta
TATGTGGCACCAGGCAGCCTGGGTAAGGTGGACCCTTCTCCAACAGCAGCATTCTGGGCTGTCTTCCACCAGCATGAATGGAGTCATTTCAGCACCTGCACTGTTGAAAGAATTCCAACTTGAAGTCTCATCTGTTCTGCTTTTCCAAAGTTCCAAAGGATAAGAGGATGTACCAATGTCATAGCACCAATTCTAAACCGTACTATTTAGTTACAACAATAGCATTTCCTAAACAAGGGTGATGTTTCCAGAACACAGTGCTTAGTACAGTCTCTAGACCCACATTGCTGTTGCCAGCTGTCAACATTAACACAGGCAAAGTTCTATCTGGGGGAATTAAGGTAGACAAGAAAGCAAAAGAGAAGAGAAAATCTGGGTTTCAGCTTCACTGGAATGCCAGTTGTGGTCATCAATAATGCTGTTCGCCAAATACTCACCCACCCTCCCGATTCCAAGCATAGAAAAGGGCTGTTCTTCCTGGTTTCTTGTCACTTAGTGGGGTCATAGGACTAACTCAACCAATAAATTATGATTAGAAATGATATGTGCCTATTTGTGGCTGAGAATTTAATACCTGAAGCAAGA
>NW_021901277.1:0-585 GCF_006229205.1 Suricata suricatta
TCTAGACTCGTGTTTGGACAAGTATCTGGGTAGTGTGGCCTAGCCAAGTTGACATATAAGATTAAGCAGCACACAACCTAAAAATTTTAATAGACGACTGGAAGGAGGAAGGTCTTCTTGAAACTTAAATTAGTTCCCAGAAGATCAAGTGAAAGAAAGCAAGAACTAAATGTAGAGAGAGGTGGGAGGAAGTACATGCAAAACTACCAAGAGGCAAAAGTAAAGAAGTAATTAGGAAAAAGATGATAGCCTTAAAAGAAAGATCAAAGAGACTAACCCTAAAAATCATAGGAGCTCCAGAAAAAGAAAAACAGAGTAGAGATAGGAAGAGCAATTACTAAATAATTGAAGAAACTCCCCTAGAGCTAAAGACGGGAGTCTGCAGATTAAAAAGTTCTATGAATCTAAGACCAATGAAATGAAACACACATGGCACTATTTCTGAATTCCAGGAAAAAATTAAAATGCCATAAGGTTTCTGAATAAAAAAAATATGTTTCTTATAGAGTAAGGTCAGCGGGCCACCTGGGTGGCTCAGTCAGTTAAGCGTCTGACTTCAGCTCAGGACATGATCTCACAGATCGT
>NW_021901278.1:0-1341 GCF_006229205.1 Suricata suricatta
ACATTATATGAGTCACATGGTATTTGTTGAGACTTGTTTTGTAGCCTAAGATGAGTTTAATGTTTCATATGTACTTTAATATCCTTTCTAATTATTAGATACATGTCCCTCTATATGTATATTATATCATGTATATCAACTGTGTTTTTCAAATCGCCCATATTTTTAGTAAATCTCCATAATTTTATCCTGTCATAATCATAATTCATATATGTTGTTAGGTGTATATACCAGTTCAAAACTGGTATATCTTCCTAAAGAATTGTTTCTTTATACACCCCTTTAGAAATATAACAATGCTTTCCTCCCACCCAAATGTCTATTTCATCTAATACCAATAGGCCACCTACGGTGGCACTGCCATGTCATTCCCACTTTCTACTTTCCATACTTCACTTTGTATTTTTTTCTTCTCTTTTCCTATTGGATAAATCATGGGTTCTTTTATTCAAAATTTTCTTTGATCCTTTTATTAGTGTATGTTCAAAATGTATTCACTTTCTATCCATTAAGTGGATAAGTTCACAGTGTTCATATATAGGATAGAAAGTGTTGGGGACCTGGGTAGCTCGGTTGGTTGAGGGTCTGACTTAGGCTCAGATCATGATCTCATGGTTCGTGGGTTTGAGTCCTGTGTCAGCTTGGAGTCTAGAGCCTGCATCGGATTCTGTCTTTCTCTCTCTGCCCCTCCCCTTTTCAAGCTCTGTCTCTCAAAAAATAAATAAATGTAAAAAACATTTTTAGAAAGTGTAAAGATGACCAGTATTTTACTCTCCTCTCAGATTATATAAATTGGGAGAAGGCTTTACCTAATCTCCTCTGTAATCTATGAATGCTATTGGTTCTGAAATCCATATTATTTTTAAGCCCTCCCCTCCCCAAAGTGAGCAATTTTGCTGTAGGGATTGTAGTTTTTAGTGTCTATGCTAATGTGGTTGAGCCATATCTGTTTACCTACTTTCTTTTTCTGTTATGCACTGTTTCTTATGTCTTAGATCTTCCTCCTGGGGTCAAGATGTTTCTTTAGTGAAAATCTATTGATTACATTATAAAATCTCACAGTCACTGTCTGAAATTGTTTTTATTTCCTCCTTTAATAGTGATATTTTTGTTTGTTTTACTTTATATTGATGGTCATTTTCCACTTTGAAGACATTTTACCATCTTCTGGTCTCTCTCTCATTGCTGTTCTGGTAGTCTAATTATTCTGTCTTCATAGCTAATCTGTATTTCCTATCTTGTTACTTTTAAGATTTTCTCTCTGTTTTTGTGTTTTGCAATGTCTATTTCAGATACATTTACTTTTACTTTTTCTTTTTTTGTTCTTATATAGGACTTGTT
>NW_021901279.1:0-585 GCF_006229205.1 Suricata suricatta
TATGTACATAGCACTAGGTTTTTTTTGCAAGTTCCAGGGAAGAATTCCTTTCCCTTCCTAGCTTCCAGAGGCTTCTGGCTCTTGCCTGCCTCCTTCATCCTTAAAGCCAATAGCGTAACACTTTCCTCCCCCTGACCTCCTGTCTTGCTCTTGTAAAGACCCTTGCAATTATATGGGGTCCAAACAGATAATACAGGACTCTCTCTCCATCTCAGTACCCTTAACTTAGCCACATCTTCAAAATTCCTTTTTCCCTATAGGCAACATATTCCTAGGTCCCAGGGATTCAATTACAAACATCTGGGCAGGGGTTATTACTTGGCCTACTAAGCTGTCATCAAAAAAAAGGAAATGTTGCAAACAAGACTGAAAATACTTCATTTTCATGGAAAACATTTCTGTCTATTGACATAATGTTGTCTACCTTCAATGAGCATGGCAGTGAGAACCTAGAGCATCTGGCCTTTCTCTGCTGTTCACAAGCTCTGTAAGCTTTGACCAAACAATTCATGAATTGTCTAGGTGGTTTAAGAATCCGCACCTTAAAGGAAGTGGCAGCAAATGAGGAAGGAGAGATAGTGTGAG
>NW_021901280.1:0-585 GCF_006229205.1 Suricata suricatta
GTGAAAGTCAAGAGCCAGAAGCTTAACCAAATGACCCATCCAGGTGCCCCAAAGGTAAGTCACTTATTAACTCAGCAAATATGTATTAAGTTCTCCCTATGTATAGTATAATTAATATTCTACATATATCACATCATAATCTTCCCTTTTAGGAAGCTTAAAATGTCATTTTATCCATAAAGTTCTTCCTAATGTTCCCATCTATAAGTAATCTGTAGGAAAACAGAGAGAATAGCCTTGAAGTTAGGGCTGCAGATACTGGCACCAAAGATTCTTGCATTCTAATCCAAGTTCTGACCCTTACTAGGCTTGTGACTTTAGACTTGATGCTTAATCTCACTGTGCCTTGCTTTCCTCATTGCAAAATGGGGATAATATGCTGCTCACCTCAAGATTATTTTGAGGACTGAATAGAGTTATTGGTATAAAGTCATTAGAAGGGTGCCTGGGTGGCTCAGTCAGATAAGCCTCAGACTTCAGCTCAGGTCATAATCTCACAGCTTGTGAGTTCAAGCCCCTCATCAGGATCTGTGCAAACAGCTCAGAGCCTGGAGCCTGCTTCTCTAGAGCTCTATTGCTCTCTCT
>NW_021901281.1:0-585 GCF_006229205.1 Suricata suricatta
CCCAGTGATTTCTTGTAGGATTTTAATGGTTTCAGGTCTTACATTTAAGCCTTAATCCTGAAATTTCAGGTTAATTTTGTGCATGATATAAAATAGGAGTTTTTGTGTCTCTTTTGCATGTGAATACCCAGTTTTCTCAGCACCTTTTATCAAAGGCATTTATTGAAGACTGTCTTTTCTCCATTGAGTGCTCTTGGCTCCCTGACAGGTGTTAGTTGCCCATATATGCATGGGGGTTCTTGGGGGTGGAGGTGGGGAGAGTCTCTCACTTTTGTTCCATTCATCTATGTGTCTGTTTTTCTTCCAGTAACATTTATTTTCATTCCTGTAGCTTTGTAGTATATTTTAAAATCGGAGTGCCATGCCTGCAGCTTAATTCTTTTTTCTCAGGATTATTTTGGCTCCCTGGGGCCTTTTGTGGTTGGAAACTAATTTTAGGATTTTTTTTTCTATCTCTGTAAAACATACCACTGGAATCTTGATAGAGATTTTATTAAACCTATCCATGATTTGGGGTAATATGGATATTTTAACAAAATTAGCTTCTCCAACCCAAGAGCCTCAGTATCTTTCCATTTATTTGTG
>NW_021901282.1:0-585 GCF_006229205.1 Suricata suricatta
CCATCATTGCACTAACCTTAGTCTGGTCATTGAATTCTCATTTGTGAAATAAAGGATCTAATTTAGATTTTCTTGATCGTGATCAGTATTGACCATTTACAATAGAATCAAATGTAGATAAGTGGTTAGAAAGACAGAAGTGGCAAAGGTTGAAATTGAACTTAGATTTGTTTGCCTAATCCATTGTGCTGAAACTAGTATAGTGCCTTTTAATGTTATTCATAAATTTAAGTTAGCTGTGGTCAAAGACAGAAAAAACAATTTGTGGTTTGCTGTTTGTATTTTAAAATATTCCAGCTGCCCCCATATTCACAAACTCTTTACCCTGTGACATAGAGTTCAATATAGATTTAAACATTTCTCTCAGGGACCTTTTAAAGACAATGTTGGAGTATCTTGTTCATTGGTACAAATGTGTAATAGCCTCAAGGTAGTAAGTCAGAGTTGAATGACGATGACCAATGTTTTATCACTACAAGCCTAAGTCATTTCTCGTTATACTTTTGTGGTTACTCAGACCAAGGGAAGCAGAGGTTCTCTGTGCTTTCTCTTTATTCATATGTATCCTCAAGTATACAACACTTA
>NW_021901283.1:0-585 GCF_006229205.1 Suricata suricatta
TAATGCACCTAAAATACTTAAATTTTATACAGTAGAGCATAAATTTACTTCTTTTGAGGATTATAGTTGTTAGCTTTTTGTTTGTTTTGGATTGTTTTTTGTTTGTTTTGGCATTTCAGAATCATTTTCTGGACTGTAACTTCCACTTTTCTTGATGGGAGGATCAATTCCTGTCTGCTGGATCACTGTAATTAGTAATCCATTTTATATAAAGTTAAACTAGTACAGTTGGATAAATATTTTAATGGGAAAGACAACTCTTTTCCTTTGGTGTGGTCTTTGCAAAAGTAATAGAGGGATAAAATGCAGATTGTAATGAAGAGGTCAGTATCTTTTCTCTTATAGTTATGGGTGTCAGAGTCACAGAAGGAGATAGATGGCATAGTCAAATTGAGCAATTTGAGAAGAACCTAATAAATGTACTGTTTACAAAAGCATGTTCATGATCACAGAGTATGGCTAGTGCAGCACTCTGGTGATATAACAGCAGGGCACCAAGAGGAAAAGATGATCAGAATCTGTAGACAGATGTGAGGAGAGATCCACATGACCACCAACGGATTCAGCTTACTCATAGTGTATTCA
>NW_021901284.1:0-585 GCF_006229205.1 Suricata suricatta
TATCTTTTATTCTCAAATTCATATCTAATTTGTGAAGCAAATATATATACTATAAACCTATCATATGTAAGTTATTAGTGCAGCAGAGAGCATATGTAGGACATAACCCACTCAAGGCATTGTGGATTACTGGAATTGAATTTCTATCCTAGGAGTCTTTTCTCCATTTCTGTGGCTTACAGGCCACAATCTGGGAAAATAATTCTTGTGCTAAAAGCTCCCAAATGACAATGTGATATGACGGCTTCAGAAGAGTTTATTTGTAGGCCAGTGATGTATTTTAATAGTTTAATATGTAAAGCATGACAAAATAAAATGATATTGTCATATTTATTTTATTTGTTCAAGGATGCATCTCTTCATTCAGTTATTTATTTTCTTTATACATAAGAGAACAATGTTATAGAGCAGAAAATATAGTAAACATTCTAGAAGTCTGGATCATTTTGTTTTGGCAATTTTTGAACATAAAATTGGGTAAAGTTCAAGTACAAGTGATATTTGTGGCAGTTGAGAAAAAGTTAATTAAAACTTTGCTTATTGCAAAGGTTTAGCCCTTTGACAAAGTCATGAAGAGTCAAAAAT
>NW_021901285.1:0-585 GCF_006229205.1 Suricata suricatta
TCTAAATGGGGGCCTCTATTTATTACCAAAGAGAAAGAGGTGAATGAATACTGAGGGATTGGTATTCTTTGCTGACATTTCTAACTCAATGTTTTAAAAATTAATAATAGTTGCTATTTACCTAGCTATCTATTACTATGTACTAAGCATTGGACTAAGTCCTTCATTTGTGTTATCCTGTTTGGTGTCCATATACCAATGAGTTAGGGTCAGTGCTATTACAATTGCATTAAAACATAGGGAGGTTAAGTAACCTGGCCAAGGTTAAAATACTGCTAGAAAGTGGCAGTCTAAGACCTGAACCCAGCTCTGGCTGAGTTCAGAACTCTTAACCTATATATTCTATTTGCGGCCATACACACTTTGCATTGGTCTTCATTGCAAACAGCAGAAGTTGGGTGTGATGGAGTTAGCAAAGGAGTTTCTTAAAATTTGGGTTATTCACAGGATGATTGTGAGGCTGGAACACCAAGCTCAAAGCTTGAAAAAGCATTCCTGCTCAAAGCAGGAAAAGTGCCCTAGTTCTCCTTAGAACTAGTGGTTTTGATGAGAAAACTGTGGGTGCCTTTGCCTGGCCAAAGAGAG
>NW_021901286.1:0-585 GCF_006229205.1 Suricata suricatta
TGACTCTAGATTTTGGCTCAGGTCATGATCACAAGTTCATGAGCTCAAACCCTGGATCAGGCTTCATGCTGACAGTGCAATGCCTGCTTAGGATTCTGTCTCTCTTCCTCTCTCTCTGCCTTTCCCCTGTTCATGCACGCATGCTCTCTCTCTCTCTCCCATAAAATAAATACATAAAATAAAATAAAATGAAATAAAATAAAATAAAAGGACCATTGTGGCTGCTATGTGGAGAATGAACTGTCTATGGACAAGAGTAGAAGCTGGGGTCTCACACAGGAGGCGGATGAGGGATGATGATGGCCTGGACTGGAATGGTACCAATGGCCAAAGTTGAAATCGATTTGGATAGAAAGCCACCAAGGCTTATTGGGGGAGTAAAAGAGGAAAGGAGGTTTGCATAAAATGAAAAGATGAATCAAACAGGATTCCTAGGTATGAGCCTGCACAATAAGGTGGATAGAATCCCATTGTAGAGGAATTTCAGTTGCTTCTGATACATGTCTTCTATGTTCTAGCACATGTATGTGCTCAGACGATGAAGTGGCAGCATAATGAAGACTTTAAATGTTATCCAGTGAGAAA
>NW_021901287.1:0-585 GCF_006229205.1 Suricata suricatta
TTTTTTCCCCCCAAGATACACAGACTAAAAGTTGTTGATTAGAATTTTGTGTGCCTTATTTCAAAGGATGTTAAAACAATTTTATCAAATCAGAAAGTGAAATATTTATTCAAATTAGTCCTTATCTTTACCAAAATATTTACTACTTTCTTATTTTCATTAACAAAAAATATATGCAACAGCCATACCCTTAGGTTTTTAGTACTTTTACCATCTCTTTTCTTGAATATAAGAGAAACTTTGATTATTATGTCTCATAAAGCTGGTAAGACCCTTTATGATTTTATAGTGGATTCTTAATTCTTCCCAAGGCTTTCATCATATGTTTTATTTTGTAAATAATTTTTTCTACATATGTTACCTTATAACAAGTTCAATAATGAGAAATATTTAGACTTATTTTGCCTTTAGAATCTGTTATAGCATAAATGTGGAATTAACTGTATCAATTTTAAGCATTCTTTGTTTTTTAATGTACCTTAAAGTATTATACGTTATACTTTAAAATATGCATTAATATTTTATTGTGGTAAGATACATATCACACAAAATGTACCATCCTGAATATTGTTAAAGTGTACAGTT
>NW_021901288.1:0-585 GCF_006229205.1 Suricata suricatta
TATGGGCATAATGAACAAACTGAGTGTTTCCATAGGGGAGGTCTGTGGGGTATGGGCTAATGGATAATGGGAATTGAGTAGGTCACTTATTTTGATGTCAACTGAGTGTAATGTAATTGATGAATCACTAAATTCTGCTACTGACATTAATATTACACTATATGTTAACTAACAATCTAAATTGAATCTTCAAGCATTGAACATGAAAAAAAAGGAACGGCAGAAACATTGCTGCAGAAAGTCATAACCTTTGGGCTTTAGGATAATTAGCCCAACTTCTTCCATTTATCTATTTATTTTATCCTAAATAGTAGTAGAAAGAATTAACTAATGGATGACTCCCCACCGTGATGCCACGTGGGATCGAGTTCAAACCACACAAGTGTGTCAGCACATCATATATAGCCTATCCAGACAACTGACCCACATGCCCTGCTGGGTACTGTCTTGTTTTGCTCCAGGTCCAGTCTCATTCACACAGCGTTCCACTGAGTACTCAGGAACCACAGACAAATGTCACCTGGCATTCCTTGTACTCCTCATTCCTCACTAGGGAACAAGCCCAGGCTTGGGGATACATGTTTA
>NW_021901289.1:0-1341 GCF_006229205.1 Suricata suricatta
AAAAAAAAAAAGCATAAGACTATGAACTCATTTTTGTAGAATTACATAATATAGTACGTGTGCAGAGTTGTGTTGAAAGAGTTTCTTCAAATGTTAATAGAGAGCTACAAGGATTTTTTTTTGCTTTCTTATGTGTACTTCTGAGAGGAGAGCAAAATACGCCACTTTGGCATGTGGCTTATTTTGAACTGAAGGCAATCTAGACCTAGCAGACTCAAAACACAAAACCAAGAAGCACCTGGGTGGCAGTTAAGCCTCTGACTTCAGCTCAGGTCATGATCTCACGTTCATGGGTTTGAGCCCCACATCGGGCTCTGTGCTGACAGCTCAGAGCCGGGAGCCTGCTTCTGATTCTGTGTGTGTGTCTCTCTCTCTGCCCCTCCCCATTCACGCTCTGTCTCTATCTCAAAAATAAATAAAACACTAAAAAAAGTTAAAAAAAAAAAACCCCAAAAAACCAAAACCAGAATGAAGAAACAAAAAACCAAAAACTCAACTTATTGCTCCCTTAACTGCCTAAAAGAATTCAGATAAGGAGCCTGGCCCAGAGGTGACTTTTTATCTGTAAGACCTGCGCAGCAAGGCAAACACCTAATTACCAAACATCTGCTCTTCTTACTGTCCCGTGTCCCTCCTCCCCTCTGAAGCCCCAGGCTTGGCTCAGGACACTGCATAAGCCTCAACTGCCCCCTTGTTCTAGCATCTCATATTTTTTATAGGGCTTTCATTAAGTATGTAATTAAATGTTTTTCTCCTGTTCATCTTTTATGTAATTTTGATTAAGAGACCAGCCAAAAGAATCCAGAAGGGCAAAGGAAAAATTCTTCCTCCCCTACACTTTTTTAAAATTATTTTTTACAAGAAACATGTATTATGTTTATAGCCAGAAAGTTAATTTCATTTTGTAAAAAATCAAAGAATTACAGTTTTCAAAGGTTTATTTACCAAAGTTCTCATCACAGCATTAAAGACAATAAAAATAATATATTACACTAATAAAATTTGATACATGGTGACATTTACACTGTACCAAGTGTTTTTAATTATCTGCCTCCTTTATTTCCTGTCCCCTCCCCCCACTTTGTGCTGAGTCAGGCTCCATTTACATATGATCTTCCTTCCTTCTATAATGCTCTTTCCCCTTCATCTCACGGTGGCTTCCCCATCCCCTTCTAGAGTTCATATCCTCCTCTCAAAACCTTCCAACTCTCCCTGAATAGATCATCTTTCTTTCTGCTAGGTTTTTAAAGCCCTCTGTTATAACCTCTTTTGGAACACTGAACACAATGCTCTACTGTAATACTGTTTAACATGTCTGTCTCTCCCACCAGACTAAGGTTC
>NW_021901290.1:0-585 GCF_006229205.1 Suricata suricatta
ACCTCAGTAAGACCCTTAACAAAGAGATAGAAAACATAAAAAAGGACCAATCAGAGATGAAGAGCTCAATAAAATTAGAAACACACTAGAGAGAATAAATAACAGGCTAGAGGAAGTGGAAGAACAGATCAGTGACCCAGAGGACAGAGTAGTAGAAAGAAATCAATTTGAACATAAGACAGAAAAATAATTTTAAAAAATAGACATAGGGAACTCAGCAACACCAGAAAGCATAATAACATTCACATTATACAGATACCTGTAGGAAAAGAGAAAAGGGGGGAAGGAAATTTATTTGAAGAAATAATAGCTGAAAACTTCTTGAATCTGAGGAAGGAAACAGAAATCCAGATTCAGGAGGCACAGAGAACACCCAACAAAATCAACACAAGGAAACCCACATCAAGACACATAATAACTAAAATGGCAAAGGGTAGTGATGAAGAGAGTTTTTTTTAAGCTGCAAGAAAAAAGAAAACAGTTACACCAAGATAAACTCCATAATACTGTCAGCTGATTTTTCAACAGAAACTTTTCAGGCCAGAAGAGAATGGCATGATATATTCAAAGTACTGAAAGAAAAAA
>NW_021901291.1:0-585 GCF_006229205.1 Suricata suricatta
TCAGAGGCCTGTTGCTGGATGGCATTTCTCATCCCCAGAGCCAGGAAGTTCAGTGAGTCTGGGAGGACTGGGAAAGCCACATCTAAGCACATAACACTCATACTGGGTCTGAGAGAGATCAAGAACTCCAAGGAGAAGGGAAAAGAGACACATTACTTTAGAGGAAACAGCAAGAAAAATGACAACAAGCACCTCCTAGAAACAATAGAATCAGAAGACAGACAAATGACATTTTTTAAAGAGTTGAAAGGAAAAAAATCGGCAACCAATTCCTAGAATTCAACCTGGAATTCTATATCCAGGGAAATGATGGTTCCTAGTAAAGGCAAAAGGAAGACATGTTCAGAAAAAACTAACATGAGAGAATTGTTGCCATCAGAACTTCATTGCAAAAAACACAAAAAGAAGTTCTTTGGCTGAAGACAAACAATCCCTGTTGGGAGCAGAAAGGGAACAAGAGAAATAACAGGTGAAATGTGACTAAATATAAAGACTTTATATGAACAGAAGACCATGGGGGGAAGGGAAGGGGGAAAAATAGTTCCATACAGAGAGGGAGGGAGGGAAACCGGAGGAGACTCTTAA
>NW_021901292.1:0-585 GCF_006229205.1 Suricata suricatta
TTCCAACAGGTCGAGGAGAGCTTAACACCTTCCTCTGCCTTGTTTCTTTTTGTTTTTGGTTTTGGTTTTTTTTTTTTTTTTTGCATCAGTATTAATGTTTTTTGCATACTTTGCATCTTTATTCAAAAATGTAAACTTTCTTTGTCAATCTATGGACATGCCCATATATGAAGGAGATGGGTGGGTCACAAGGGATATCGGATGAAGTGAGAAGGGGCCACGATGGGGAAGGGTGAGTGGTGCGTCCCGTTGCCAAGAATCCACGTACCACTAGGAATGATGGTGTAAAGGCTTAGTCTTTTTCTTTTTTTTTAAAGAAAAGTTATTACGACGTATTTTGCGAGGCAGGTTTACAACACTACAAGTCTTGACTAAGAAGGAAAGAGAAAAAAAACAAAAACACCAATACCCCGATTTTAAAAAAGATCATAGTCTTAGGAGTTCATTTAAACCATAGGAACTTTTCACTTATCTCATGTTAGCTGTACCAGTCAGTGATTAAGTAGAAATACAAGTTGTATAGGCTTTATTGTTTATTGCTGGTTTATGACCTTAATAAAGTGTAATTATGTATTACCAGCAGGG
>NW_021901293.1:0-585 GCF_006229205.1 Suricata suricatta
GGATGGGCAAAATGGGGGAAGGGGAGAGGGAGGTACAGGCTTCCAGACACAGAGTAAGTCATGGGTGACAACAGGCACCACACAGGGAACATAGTCAGCGGTACCATATGCATTGTATGGTGACAGTGGCTA
This sequence comes from Suricata suricatta, assembly GCF_006229205.1. Lineage (NCBI taxonomy): Eukaryota > Metazoa > Chordata > Mammalia > Carnivora > Herpestidae > Suricata > Suricata suricatta. The sequence goes on from NW_021901293.1 coordinate 133, forward strand.
CACTCGTGGCGAGCATAATGCAACGTACAGAGTCGACCAATCACCATGTGGCACACCAGAAACGAAGGCAGCATTGTGTGTCAACTCTACTTCAATGTAAACAAAAGATTAAAGAATCCCTTCTTTGGGAGTGGACCTGATGGGTCCCCCGTATACGCCTCTAGACTTTGTTAAATACCAGTAGTTCAGGAACTGACTCTTGCACCCGCTCACTTTCTGGCCCCCAGCGTGTCCTCACCTCGAGCTGACTCCTCAAAATTACGGCTATTAGCAGGGCGTCGCTATAATTTTCTTTTGTGGTTCTGATGGCTTTTTTAAAGAGCAACAGTGCAGGCCAGTTCTAATGTCTCCCTCCCACACATCTCCTCGCACAGTAGTTTCAGTAGATGGTCTGCAGGTTTGTGGCGTGTGGACGGCTTTCTTCCTCCAGGGCCCATTTCAGATGTGTGCTAT
>NW_021901294.1:0-585 GCF_006229205.1 Suricata suricatta
TTGGGTGAATAATTTACAAAGTTTCCACTCAAATTCAGACCTACAAATTGTCCCCTGTCACTTGTCCTTGTTTTGTATTTTAAAATCGTGGTTTCTGAATTGTTTGTATCAAGAATGGCGAACTTCTGTAGTTTCACTGACAGCAGACTTCCAGATTACAGTGGTGGGACCTACTTACAATTCGAGAGACATGCTGGGGAGTGGAAAAAGCTCTTGTAGAAAAAATCACCAAGTATCCCACACAGGATGCAGGGGATTTATGCCTGCCTCCCTATAGCTGTAGCTTCTTTGACACTACTGTGAAGTCACTGCATAGAAAGGTTGTTCTTCACAGTCCACATAACACAGGACAATACTATTCTTGGTCATAGATTAAAAAGTTACATCCTTAGCCTCCATTGCATTGCTGCCCGCATCTGCGTCTTCTGCGTGCAGTAAAAGGATCACTCTGATGTATCTAAGTAACAATGGATACTATTATATGCCCCATTATCTTTACTTACATGCTTTGCCAGAGCAACAGCCAAAAGGCAGGTAAAGATGAGGAACTTCATGGTTACTTGGGGCTGTAAAAACATATATAGA
>NW_021901295.1:0-585 GCF_006229205.1 Suricata suricatta
TCTAGACTCGTGTTTGGACAAGTATCTGGGTAGTGTGGCCTAGCCAAGTTGACATATAAGATTAAGCAGCACACAACCTAAAAATTTTAATAGACAACTGGAAGGAGGAAGGTCTTCTTGAAACTTAAATTAGTTCCCAGAAGATCAAGTGAAAGAAAGCAAGAACTAAATCTAGAGAGAGGTGGGAGGAAGTACATGCAAAACTACCAAGAGGCAAAAGTAAAGAAGTAATTAGGAAAAAGATGATAGCCTTAAAAGAAAGATCAAAGAGACTAACCCTAAAAATCATAGGAGCTCCAGAAAAAGAAAAACAGAGTAGAGATAGGAAGAGCAATTACTAAATAATTGAAGAAACTCCCCTAGAGCTAAAGACGGGAGTCTGCAGATTAAAAAGTTCTATGAATCTAAGACCAATGAAATGAAACACACATGGCACTATTTCTGAATTCCAGGAAAAAATTAAAATGCCATAAGGTTTCTGAATAAAAACAATATGTTTCTTATAGAGTAAGGTCAGCGGGCCACCTGGGTGGCTCAGTCAGTTAAGCGTCTGACTTCAGCTCAGGACATGATCTCACAGATCGT
>NW_021901296.1:0-585 GCF_006229205.1 Suricata suricatta
CATCTGTGGAATGTGGCATTGTTTGGTGAACCTGCCCTTAATTCAGAGTGCTGAGATAAATACTAAGAAAAAAGTTATTGGGTCTGTTAGGAGATGGAAATAATTTATCAGTATACAAGTGAGTCTGGACTATAATAAAACAGTACATTTTCAATCTATAGTTAAAAGTATTATTAATATGAATTTGTAATGTTAATAATCTGATGCAATAGAGATGCCAATTTATTATCACCAGAATATAATTGCAAATCATTATTAGTCATATGTCTTTATTATTTGTGTATATCTTATAATCATTAAGGCAGTTTCCTTATGCCACCTTATTATTTCCTGACAATATCCTTGTAAGGAAAGTAAGGCAGTTATGTTTACCACTATTTAAAAAAAAACTAGAAAACTGAGGCTATAGATTTAGAAGCCTAGAACCACAAACCAGAGACACTGATTTTAGTCTGAGGCACTTTTCTACCATGCTAAACCCATATCATATGTATACCAGTGAGTACTAGATGATCCTCTCTACTTATAGAGGTATACTTATCCTTGGTAATTGTAAGATGGCATATGTGACATGTAAGGTTTCAG
>NW_021901297.1:0-585 GCF_006229205.1 Suricata suricatta
ACTGGCATGGGTAACTTGGAGGCTGGCTGTAGGCACAGCTGGGTAACGAAGCTTCGTGTTTTCAGGACTGGTTCTGGACTCCAGTGCTGCGTGCACTGGCAGCTCCAGCTGTCCCCTTCTCTCCCGGGCACTGGGCCTGCCACGTACTCCGGGCAGTCTGCTGGGAAGGGGGGACCCGGGGTCGGTGGGCAGAACCCTGTACCAAAGACTGAAAATAATGGCGAGGCTGCAGAGCTGGCCCGTGTGGGTCACAACGCTCGTGCCGCTCAGGCCCCACCGCTGTCCCCGCCCTGTTCTCAGCCCAGTGCGAGGAGGGGTTCTCTTGCCCAGTGGTCCCGGCACGGTGTGGGAGTGAGCCTGACGGGCTCTGCCTGGCTCCCTTGCCTGCCCCTTCGCCCCTCACGGTGGCCAGAGGAATGGAGCACCTGACCGGCCTGGGTGAGGTGCCCGTCCCTAGGACAGGCAAGAGGGGCTGTCCCCCTGGACTGGAGCTGAGGATTCTCCAAACGAAAGTGGGGGTGCTTGCTCCTGCCACGAGGAAGGAACCCAGCCCAGCAGGGCAGCCACAGACGGCCACTTCTTCAG
>NW_021901298.1:0-585 GCF_006229205.1 Suricata suricatta
AAAAAATATCTAACCATGTTTCAAAAGAAACATCCATTATCTCAAGTTTTGATTTTGATATAATGCCCAAGATTTTATTTTTTGTTCCTTTTGGACTTGTAACAAATGTATGTAACAAAAAGTAGCAGAATAGACAAAAAGCAAACATCCTATAAGAATCAAATAATACAGAGACTATAAGATAAAATCATAAATATATTTATGCAGATAACTTTACATGTGTGTGTGACAACAACAATTGAAACTAAAGTTTTCAGGCGCACCTGGGTGGCTCAGTTGGTTAAGCATCCAACTTCAGCTCAGGTCATGATCTCATGGTTCATGGGTTCAAGCCCTGTGTCAGGCTCTGTGCTGACAGCTTGGAGCCTGGAGCCTGCATCAGATTCTGTGTCTCCCTCTCTCTGCCTCTCTCCCACTCATGCTCTGTTTCTGTCTCAATAATAAATAAATATAAAAATTTTTAAAAAAAGAAACTACAGTTTTCAGATTTTTTATGACATCTTGCCTGGATACTATTGCCTAAAAATCACTTTACATTTTTATATTTGTAATTGGAGTTTTGAACACATTTATTAATAATAATAA
>NW_021901299.1:0-585 GCF_006229205.1 Suricata suricatta
GTGAAAGTCAAGAGCCAGAAGCTTAACCAAATGACCCATCCAGGTGCCCCAAAGGTAAGTCACTTATTAACTCAGCAAATATGTATTAAGTTCTCCCTATGTATAGTATAATTAATATTCTACATATATCACATCATAATCTTCCCTTTTAGGAAGCTTAAAATGTCATTTTATCCATAAAGTTCTTCCTAATGTTCCCGTCTATAAGTAATCTGTAGGAAAACAGAGAGAATAGCCTTGAAGTTAGGGCTGCAGATACTGGCACCAAAGATTCTTGCATTCTAATCCAAGTTCTGACCCTTACTAGGCTTGTGACTTTAGACTTGATGCTTAATCTCACTGTGCCTTGCTTTCCTCATTGCAAAATGGGGATAATATGCTGCTCACCTCAAGATTATTTTGAGGACTGAATAGAGTTATTGGTATAAAGTCATTAGAAGGGTGCCTGTGTGGCTCAGTCAGATAAGCCTCAGACTTCAGCTCAGGTCATAATCTCACAGCTTGTGAGTTCAAGCCCCTCATCAGGATCTGTGCAAACAGCTCAGAGCCTGGAGCCTGCTTCTCTAGAGCTCTATTGCTCTCTCT
>NW_021901300.1:0-1340 GCF_006229205.1 Suricata suricatta
CAGAGTAGGGAAATAAAATACTCACAGGCACAACAAGAGTAACTGAGAGATATCATTAAGAGAATATCTCCTGAAACGGCAGACCCTAGACAGTCAATAAGCCTCCTTCAACAGAGAAATACTAATAGGTGCACAGAGCCCAACGAGCTTTCTAAAGGTAACAAGAGACAGAAAACTAGCAAAAATGACAAAACGAAGAAACTCTCCCCTGAAGAACGTCCAGGGGGAAGTCACAGCCACAGAACTGCTCAAGGCAGATCTAGACAACATATCAGATCAAGAATTTAAAAAGCTGGTCATAAGATTAATCGCTGGGATCGAGAAAAGCATCAAAGAATCAACTGATGAGTTTAAAAAGGCTATAGGTGAGGTGAATAACAAACTGGAGGCAGCCACCTCAAGGATTGACGAGGCAGAGAGAAGAATAGGTGAATTAGAAGATATAGTTATAGCAAAAGAGGAGGCTGGAAAAAAGAGAGAGAAATTAAACGAGGAGCAGGAAAGGAGAATTCAAGATCTGAGTGATAAAATCAAATGGAACAACATCCGGCTCATAGGAATTCCTGAAGAGGAAGACAGAGAGAAAGGGCCTGGAGGGGTACTTGACCAAATTATAACTGAGAATTTCCCAAATCTGGGAAAAGAAATAGACATTCAAATTCAAGAGGCACAAAGAACCCCCTTAAGACGTAATTTGAATCAGCCTTCAGCACGACATATCAGAGTGAAACTGGCAAAATATAAAGATAGAGAATTCTGAAAGCAGCCAGGAGAAAAGAGCCCTCACATACAAAGGGAAACCTATCAGACTGCTTAGAGACCTATCTAATGAAACTTGGCAGGCTAGGAAGGAATGGCAGGAAATCTTCAATGTGATGAGCAGAAAAAATTTACAGCCAAGGATCCTCTACCCAGCAAGCCTGTCTTTCAAAATAGAAGGAGAGATAAAGGTTTTCCCAAATAAACAAAAATTGAGAGAATTCATGACCACCAAACCAGCCCTACAGGAAATCCTAAGAGGGACTCTCTGAGGGAAAGATCGCAAAGAATACCAGGTGCCAAAGACACAACTATAAACATGAATCCTAGGGAGAACACAATGACTCTAAACCCACATTTTCCGATAATAACATGGAATGTAAATGGACTGAATGCTACAACCAAACGACACAGGGTAGCAGAATGGATAAAAAAACAAAACCCATCTATTTGCTGTCTACAGGAGATGCATTTTCGACCGGAAGACACCTACAGGTTGAAAGTAAAGGGATGGAGAAATATCTATCATGCGACTGGAAGCCAAAAGAAAGCTGGGGTAGCCATACTAATTTCAGACAAAC
>NW_021901301.1:0-585 GCF_006229205.1 Suricata suricatta
CATTTGAAAAAGATACACATAAATTTAAAGAAAAATTATCTTATTTTTAATACCCCTGGCCGCACTGACGGTATGTGTAGGCACTGTCCCGCTTCTCAGACGTGGAGTCAGATTGCTTCCCCACCATCTTCACCTTCCTGGTCCACAGTGATTTTTTACCCAGTACTTGCTTTTTACCATAGCAGCAACCAAATATCTCACTTCACAAAGATACGACGTCATCGAAAGGAATGTAGCATGATCGAACGTTGAAATTACAGTTTCAGCAGATGTCACGTATCCATGTGTGTTTCTTAAAAATGTAAAATATCCCAAGACACCCCTCTGAGCTTTTTAGGTCACCTTAGCATATAGTTTGAATACTGTGGTTTTATTGAATTGGTTTAGTTTTTTGATTTGATAGTTGCAGGTGGATTTGCTTTTTTAACATATATATTTTTTTTTTGAGTCTCTATCTCATTCTGAAAGAGCGTATGCTCCTTTAGTCTGAGAAATCAAAGGTGGCTTCTCATAAGTGAACTGATGGTTCTAAGGGTTTCAGGTGATGGCCTGGCTGTTTAAAGGGGAGGTAGTTAGAGGCAGCGC
>NW_021901302.1:0-585 GCF_006229205.1 Suricata suricatta
GTGGTTGGCAGGGATGGAGACCCACACCCACTAGAGGAAGGAATGAAAGCCGGAAGGACTGAAGATACAGTCCAGGACCAGTTCAACCCAATCATGGTTAGGAGAGCAAGTCAATATTGCAGAGTTAAAAATAATGTTTAGACATTAGCACTTAGGGGCACCTGTGTGGTTCAGTCAGTTGAGTGTCTGACTCTTGACTGCAGCTCAGGTCAGGATCTCATGGTTCATAAGTTCGAGCCCTCCATCAGGCTCTAAGGTGACAGGGTAGAGCCTGCTTGGGATTCCCTCTCTCCCTCTCTCTCTCTGCCCCTTCCCTGCTTGTTCTCTCTCTCTCAAAATAAATAAGCATTTAAAAAAAATTAGCACTTAAAACAGCTTGGCAAATTCTCCTCCGAGGCAAACTTCTGATCCTTCGTCAAGAGAGCCCATTAGAACATTTATGTGTTCCAGATTTCAGTACCTCTATTGGCTTTGGGGCCCTTATCAATCCCAGTTTTACCAAACTCTACAAATGCAGTATCGATTCCTGGAGGAAATCAATTGCAGCTTGAAGTAAGATCTCTCATCAGATCCCCATTTTCCTCC
>NW_021901303.1:0-585 GCF_006229205.1 Suricata suricatta
TAAGACTATACAGAAAAAAAAATATAAAGGGTACAATGAATTGCAAAACATTTAATACTTAGATCTCAGAAGCCCAGGAGATTCATCACATATACTGAAGTTTAAATTCTCAAATGACAATGGATATGTCAGTCAGGATAGGATAAGATAAGCTGCAATAGCAGTCAACTCCAAAATATCAGTCACTTAACAGAGCAAATGTTTATTATTAATATTACATCTCCAACCTGAGCATTCAGAGTTCATCTATTCATGATGTAATCCAGGAAACCAGTCAGGCAGTGGTGCTACCTCTTGACATGGGCTTCCATAATCTCTCAAAAGGGTAATAATAAGCACAAAATCATGCATAAGCGTTTAAAATAGACATGTAGGCATGTCTGTGTGAATCAGAAAGTGGAGCGTTTGACTTTAGCTTAGGTCACGATCACGTGGTTCACAAGTTGGAGCCTGGCATCAGACTCTATATTGACAGCTCAGAGCCTGGAGTTTGCCTCAGATTCTGTGTCTCCCTCTCTTTCTGCCCCTCCCCTCCTCATGCTCTGTATTCTTTTTCTCTCAAAAATAAATAATAACATTAAAAAA
>NW_021901304.1:0-585 GCF_006229205.1 Suricata suricatta
CATACTGAACACCCCCCTCCAATGGGAAGACAGAAGATGCCACATTTAGAAGACCATATCACTCCTATCCATTCAAAATGGACACATCAAGCTTGTTCTAGATGATCGCAGATTTTTCAAAATGAGCTCTTCCATTTCTGAGTCCTGTCCCCCTTGCCAAGTGCTGAATGGTGACAGTCTATCTAGTAAAGGTGAAAGGTTCACTGGCCACTGATGTGGGAACACCGCCTATCTGTCTTCCCAGGAGTGACCACTGTGCTGTCCATGACAACGCTGATGATCGGCTCCCGCACTTCTCTTCCCAACACCAACTGCTTCATAAAGGCCATCGATGTGTACCTGGGGATCTGCTTTAGCTTCGTGTTTGGGGCCCTACTGGAGTATGCAGTTGCCCACTACATCTCCTTACAGCAGATGGCAGCCAAAGATAGGGTAAGGATTCTGAGGACCCTGTATCTGATTCATCACTTGCCATGTGCTTGGCCTACATGTCTACATCCAGTTCTATGCTAAGCATGTCTACAGACATAGCCCCGACTGGTTCCCATCCCTAGTGATTCTCCTTCCTGTTCAGGTGGAGGCATC
>NW_021901305.1:0-585 GCF_006229205.1 Suricata suricatta
TCAAACACTTGTCTTTTTGTGGCTCCACATGAAACACAAAGTGACAGTATGATGCTCTACAGTTAAGCCACTCAGTCGTCCGGTGCTGCCTTGGTGCCAGGCACTGTGCTGGAGGTGCCAGGGCTAGCGAGGAGTTCTTACCCCCCTCCCCCCCCCACGGCCTGCGAGCAGCCCTAAGTCTGAGAGGAGAAACAGACATGCAACAGGCTAGTTACAGTGTAACATGGCAGGTACCACAGTGGACACGTAAATGAAGCGTCCTGGGAATACAGCCCCAAAAGGGCCGAGAGGACCCAGGGAGTGACGAGAAGCTGAGTGTTTGGGGTGTACACAATGGATGTCAGAACAAGGGGAGTCAGAAGCAGAATGCAGAGGACCTTCGTTGTTAAGGCCTGTTATTTCCATTTCAGCCTGAAGGCAGCTGCATCGCCATCCTAGGTCTTTAAGCAGGGGGTGAAGAGAGTTTTCTTTGGGAGAAGCGGTGCATGGGTGCGAGGGTGGGCTACCGCGGGGAGACGCCGGGGACGGGGAGGTCAGCCAGGACGTTCTCTAGTTCCCCCTGGCAGAGGCAGTGGGGAGAGATTC
>NW_021901306.1:0-585 GCF_006229205.1 Suricata suricatta
CCCTGCAGGGGCATATGGTGGAGTTGCCCATGGGCCTGGCTCCTGGAGGAAGGCTGCATTCTGCTGTAAATGAGGACCTAGCTCTTGAAATGACTTGAGACTCCCATGGACCAAGAACTATGAAATGTGCACCTGAGTCAGATGGATTATTTCTCATGGGAAAGTTTATTTTTTGGTTGTTTTTTTTTTAAGTTTATTTGTTTTTGAGCGAGAAAGAGACAGTGAGCAGGGGGAAGTCAGAGAGAAAGGGAAAGAGAGAGAATCCCAAGCAGGCTCCACACTGTCAGTGCAGAGCACAAATCAGGGTTTAAACCCATGAACTGTGAGATTATGACCTGAGCTGAAATCCAGAGTTGGCTGCTTAACCCACTGAGCCACCCAGGTGCCACATTAAATTTCTTTTTAAGTGTTTATTTATTTATTTTGAGAGAGAGTATGTGCACGAGTGGGGGAGGGGCAAAGAGAGAGGAAGAGAGATAATCCCAAGCAGGCTCTGCACGGTCAATACAGAGCCCCATGTGAGGATCGAACTCACAGACTGTGAGATTATGACCTGAGCTGAAATCTAGAGTCAGATGCTTAACC
>NW_021901307.1:0-585 GCF_006229205.1 Suricata suricatta
AGCTACAGCTGCCATAGTGATTCCTCGGATGGACTTTAGCAAAGAAAATTGAAAGCCTTCTGGAAAGGATTCATCATTCTAGATGCCATTAAAAACATTCATGATTCATGGGAAGAGGTCAAAATATCAACATTAATAAGAGTTTGGATAAAGTTAATACTAACCCTCATGAATGACTTTGAGGGGTATAACACTTAAGTAGAGGAAATTACTGCAGATGTGCTGGCAATGGCAGGAGAACTAGAATGAGAAGTAGAGCCTGCAGATGGGACTGAATTGCTACAATCTCATGATAAAACTTCCGTAAATGAGAAGTTGCTACTGAGGGATGAGCAAAGGAAGTGATTTCCTAAGATGGAATCTACTCCTGGTGAAGATGGTGTGAAAACTGTTGAAATGAAAACAAGAGACTTAGAATATTATACAAACTTAGTGGATAAAAAAGCAGCAGGGTTTGAGAACATTAATTCCAACTTTGAGAAGTCTGCTGTAGGTAAAATGCCATCAAACATCATTGCATGCTACAGAGAAAATGATTATGAAAGGAAGATCGATCAATGTGGCAAATTTCATTGTCTTATTTTT
>NW_021901308.1:0-585 GCF_006229205.1 Suricata suricatta
CGGCCAGCAGGGGGCCGGGCCCCTGTGAGATCGGTGGGATCCCCTCAAGGCCTGTTTATAGCGTCACTATGGCCTCCACTCCAGGTCCCGTTTCGACAAACTGGAGGAAAGAACTGACCCTCCCACTGTTATTACGGATTGCTGTATTCCGAATGTCTGTGTCCCCCCCCGCCCCCAAAGTCATGTGTTGAAATCTTAACTTCCAATGCGCTGGTACTTAGAGGTGGGAACTTGGGGAGGTGATTACGAGGTGAGGGCAGAGCCCCGCAAAAGGGGCTGGTGGTCTTTTGAAAGAGACCCCGGAGGGCCCCCTGCCCTCCACCGCGGGGGCGGGGGCACGGCAGAGGGTGTGGACCAGGCAGCCCAGGGACGGCCTTCCCCAGAAGCCCCATCTGCTGACACCTTGGACTTGACCTCCAGCTCCAGGAGGGTGACAGGTCAGCGTCTGTTGTTTGTGGAAGTGTCCAGATTACAGGCCGTAGCGCAGCCCAAGTTGAAGAGGCACCAGCTTACAGAGGAGGAGGGGCCTCTGAGGAGAGGTGTCTCTTGGGATCAGAGAAATGATTTGTAAGAACAGTTCAACCT
>NW_021901309.1:0-585 GCF_006229205.1 Suricata suricatta
AAAAATGCTTATTTTTGAGAGAGAGAATGAGTGGGGGAGGGGCAGAGAGAGAGGGAGACACAGAATCAGAAGCAGGCTCCAGGCTCTGAGCTGTCAGCACAGAGCCTGACATGGGGCTCAAACCCATGAACCTCGAGATCATGACTGAGCTGAAGCTGGATGCTTAATAGACTGAGCCACCAGGTGCCCCTAGGAATCCTAATTTGAAATCTCCTGTTATAGTCTGATTATTACAACAGATTCTATCCCCCTTCCAAGAAACACCTTATCTTTTCACAAGTGATCAGCTCATCTCCATCTAAAAAATGCTTTGAAAATACTGAAGAGCAGCAGTGAATGGGCAGTGAGTGTTATCTGTAAATCTAGCCAAATTGTTTCTAGCTCTCAACCCACATAAGCAGGACAGCTTTAAAAATGCATGCCCTGCACCACAGCTTTAATATTAATGACATATTTCATTAATATTAATTAAGTCTGTTCTTAATGGTGAGTTGGCATTATGTGGAGACAAAGTAGAGAGAGTTCTGAAATCTTTTGGTGTATCTATTTTAAATTCATCTTTGGGTTATTTGAATAGATAATGCT
>NW_021901310.1:0-585 GCF_006229205.1 Suricata suricatta
AGCCACTGCACAATCAACAGCACTGTGCAAATAATGTCCATGTTTATTTCTCCCTTTTTTTGAGCATTCCCCACTATCTTGGTGACCCACCAACACCCCCATAGCCATTGTGGCTTTTTAGAAATTGTTATCATTAAAGTAGAGATGACATACCACGCTACCTCAGCTCCAGGAACAAAACATAGCTATTCAGTAATTCTGTACCTTATGCAATGCTCACCACAAGAGGTGTGGTTACCATCCCACACCAAATAATGTTACTATAGTATTATTGACTACATTGCGTATGCTGTACTTTTCATCTCTGTGCCTACTTTATTCTCTGAGGTTTGTACTTCTTAATACCCTCCACCTAATTCACTCCTTCCTCCCCCACCCCCCATTTCTCTCTGGCAACTACCAGTGTGTTCTCTGTATTTGAGTCTGTTTCTATTTTTGTTTGTTCATTTGTTTTGTTGTTTTAGATTCCACATATAAGTGAAATCATATGGTGTCTGTCCTTCTCTGTCTGACTTATTTCACTTAGCATAATAACCTTTAGATCCATCCACGTTATCCCAAATAGCAAGATTTCATTCTTTTTTT
>NW_021901311.1:0-1340 GCF_006229205.1 Suricata suricatta
AAGTTTTTTTATAATTTTCATCATACAGATCTTTTATATCTTTGGTTAGGTTTATTCCTAGGTATTTTATGTTTTTTGTGCAATTATGAATGGGATCAGTCTCTTCATGTCTCTCTGTGGCTTCATTGTTGGTGTATAGAAATGCAACTGACTCTGTACATCGATTTTGTCCCCTGCAACTTGGCGAATTCATGGATTCGTTCTAGTAGGGTTCTGGTGGAGTCTGTCAGGTTTACCATGTAGAGTATCATGTCATCTGCAAAAAGTGAAAGGTTGACTTTGTCCTCGCAAATTCTGATACCTTTTATTTCCTATTGTTGTCTGATTACAAATGCTAGGCCTTCCAGCACTATGTTAAACAATGGTGGTGAGAGTGGACATCCCTGTCATTTCCTGATCTCAGGGGGAAAGCTCTTAGTTTTTCCCCATTGAGGATGATATTAGATAAGGGCTTTTCTTAACTGGTTTTTATGATGTGTAAGTTCCTTCTATGCCTACTTTCTTGAAGGTTTTTATTAAGAAAGGATGCTATATTTTGTCAAATTGGTTATCTGCACGTATCAAGTGGATTATATGGTTTTAATATTTGTTTATGTGATGTATCATATTGATTGATTGGCAAATATTGAATCAGTCCTGTAACCCTGGAATGAATCCTCCTTGTCATGTTTGATCATGATGGATCATTCTTTTTATATGGTGTGGAACTCAATTTGCTCGTATCTCGTTGAATATTTTTGCATCTGTATTCATCAAGGATATTGGACTACACTTCCCTGTTTTTGCTAGGTCTCTGTCTGGTTTGGGAATCAAGGGATGCTTGCTTCGTAGAATGACTCCAGACGTTTTCGTTCTATTTCTATGTTTTCAAATAGCTTCAGAAGAATGGGTATTATATGAATATTGGGTATTATCTGATATGAATGTCTGGTAGAATTCCCCATGGTAGCCACCTGGCCCATGACTCTTATTCTTTGGGAGATTTTTGATAACTGATTCAATTTCATCACTGGTTATGAGTCAGTTCAGATTTTCTATCTGTTACCTTTTGATTTTGTTAATGTGTGTGTGTTTCAGAATTTGTCTGCTTCTTCTAGGTTGTCCAGTTTGTTGGCATATAATTTTTCATAGCATGCTGTGATAATTGCTTGTATTTCCTAGGGACTGGTTGTAATAGATCCATTTTCATTTCTGATTTTGTCTATTTGGGTGTTCTCTCTTTTCTTTTCGAGAAATCTGGTTAGACGTTTATCAATTTGATTTTTTCAAAAAATCATCTCTTAGTTTCATTGATCTGCTCAATTGTTTGTTTTTTTTTTTTTGGATTCTATATTGGTTAT
>NW_021901312.1:0-585 GCF_006229205.1 Suricata suricatta
CCTGGCCTCTGGTGCTGCGTGCATCTGTTCTGCAAGTGGCCAGATGGAGGAATCTGTTGGGAGGAATTTGTGGACCTTCTTCACAGCCTAGCTCCCAACCAGAGACATGCCTTTCAATGGCTGTGTTGTGGTTCCTGCAAAACGGGGGCTGCCACTGATCCACGGACAAAATTGGGTGAAGATGTAATCACCAGCCAGCAAAACAGTGGGGAAACTTGACTAACTGGGCTGAAGACAGCAGGGGGTCTGGTGCCGGCTCCTCACCGTGGCCATTGCAGACAATGGTAACAATGCAAGAGGCCTGGGTGAGTCAGCAGTGGGAAAACCCGCATAGCAAGGACTTCAGAGAAAAGACCACACACATCCATCGGGCCGAAGAGAGGACGCCAGGACAATCAGCTGGTCTCGGGTCCAGCCACCTGTGCTCATTCTTCCCATCTTGGAGCCTTGTCCTCAAGACCCACCCACCATCAGCATCTTGTGTCTGCTCCCACGTCCTGGATTTTGCTGAGTTACAAATGCCTTTGGATGGCAATATGAGGGAGAAAAGCTCATTATGCCCAAACATATCCAAATTGCTTAGGT
>NW_021901313.1:0-585 GCF_006229205.1 Suricata suricatta
TGAGTGAACCACAAAACAGAATAATCTCAAAGAAATTTACATTAAGACCCACTTTATGTGTCAGTAAAATTTTCATCAAAAACATGGAGGCCAATGAGAAGTGACATATTTTTCCAGACATGAAAGATAATTAATTGTCAATCCTAAATCCTATAATCAGTAAAAATGTCTTTCAGGAGTGAGGGGAAAATCAAAACCTAAGAAGAAAGGAAAAGTGAATTTGTTGCTAGCTGACTGACCATCAGATAATCACTGGAGGAAGTTTCCCAAACAAAGAAAATGATTTTGAAAAAAGGAATGTTACAAGGTCAAAAAGATAGTACCATTGAAAGAGTAGAAATACAGGTTAGGATAGTGGATTTTCCTTCTCTTCTAGAGTTTTCTAAGTTATGTTTGCTTGTCAAAACAAAAATTATGACACTGTATTATGTAGTTGTAAATTATGAAAAGGAAATATTTAAGGCATTTTAAAAGTGAAAGACAAAAGAAGACAAAAAGAGATATGGTTTCTCCACTTCACTCAGGTTGATATATGGGCACAGGGAAATTGTTTCTGTTATGAATTTGTAATATGATACATAGAAC
>NW_021901314.1:0-585 GCF_006229205.1 Suricata suricatta
CTCACACTATCTCTCCTTCCTCATTTGCTGCCACTTCCTTTAAGGTGCGGATTCTTAAACCACCTAGACAATTCATGAATTGTTTGGTCAAAGCTTACAGAGCTTGTGAACAGCAGAGAAAGGCCAGATGCTCTAGGTTCTCACTGCCATGCTCATTGAAGGTAGACAACATTATGTCAATAGACAGAAATATTTTCCATGAAAATGAAGTATTTTCAGTCTTGTTTGCAACATTTCCTTTTTTTTGATGACAGCTTAGTAGGCCAAGTAATAACCCCTGCCCAGATGTTTGTAATTGAATCCCTGGGACCTAGGAATATGTTGCCTATAGGGAAAAAGGAATTTTGAAGATGTGGCTAAGTTAAGGGTACTGAGATGGAGAGAGAGTCCTGGATTATCTGTTTGGACCCCATATAATTGCAAGGGTCTTTACAAGAGCAAGACAGGAGGTCAGGGGGAGGAAAGTGTTACGCTATTGGCTTTAAGGATGAAGGAGGCAGGCAAGAGCCAGAAGCCTCTGGAAGCTAGGAAGGGAAAGGAATTCTTCCCTGGAACTTGCAAAAAAAACCTAGTGCTATGTACATA
>NW_021901315.1:0-585 GCF_006229205.1 Suricata suricatta
ATCATTGTATGATGCTAAGCTTGAAATCGCTTTAGACTTTTAGGGGTATGTTTGACTCTGTATACGATGTGGATAATTTCTCTGATTTCCTTGATTTAAATGAAACAAGATTACTACATACTGCTATAACTCAATCATTATGCAGTCTTCCAGAGCAAAAGTGAAACCTTCAGAAACATTTTCACACATGTAATTTGTATAAACCATAAGGTTAATATTAAGAAATCTTAGGAGTATGTATTACTGGTGGCAAAAGCAATAGTACCAGCCTTTTTACCTTCTTGCTATAGACAGGATTATCCTCAAGGATAGAAGATTGCCTTAATATTATTTTATGAATCAAGAAAGTATTTCTACTTTAAATGTACAGAATTTCTTAAAACCTCTTACATGCGGTAAGTAAATGTAACAATATGCTACTTTATTCCAAACTCTCATCACCAAAAGTACCTAAAACAGGAGGATTACTGACTAATTTTAACATGTAGTTTTGACCAAAGATACTCCCAGTATGTAACACAGAGCCATTTTTTCACTCCAAGTTCTTAATGAAATGAACACATTACAGGAATATTTCTATTCTCT
>NW_021901316.1:0-585 GCF_006229205.1 Suricata suricatta
TCTTGCTTCAGGTATTAAATTCTCAGCCACAAATAGGCACATATCATTTCTAATCATAATTTATTGGTTGAGTTAGTCCTATGACCCCACTCAGTGACAAGAAACCAGGAAGAACAGCCCTTTTCTATGCTTGGAATCGGGAGGGTGGGTGAGTATTTGGCGAACAGCATTATTGATGACCACAACTGGCATTCCAGTGAAGCTGAAACCCAGATTTTCTCTTCTCTTTTGCTTTCTTGTCTACCTTAATTCCCCCAGATAGAACTTTGCCTGTGTTAATGTTGACAGCTGGCAACAGCAATGTGGGTCTAGAGACTGTACTAAGCACTGTGTTCTGGAAACATCACCCTTGTTTAGGAAATGCTATTGTTGTAACTAAATAGTATGGTTTAGAATTGGTGCTATGACATTGGTACATCCTCTTATCCTTTGGAACTTTGGAAAAGCAGAACAGATGAGACTTCAAGTTGGAATTCTTTCAACAGTGCAGGTGCTGAAATGACTCCATTCATGCTGGTGGAAGACAGCCCAGAATGCTGCTGTTGGAGAAGGGTCCACCTTACCCAGGCTGCCTGGTGCCACATA
>NW_021901317.1:0-585 GCF_006229205.1 Suricata suricatta
TTCCTTATTTGTTCTTTTGGGCCCTTTTTTATTGGATCTATTTCAAAAATGGAAATTCCATCACTTGGAAGTATTCTCTTTTACATTTTATGAATCACCTATACCTTACAAAATATGATTTGTCCCTATATCTTTATGTGAGATAAAATTAAAACCTTAGATATTGCTTCCTTTCCACATGAAGAGTTTTTCATAATCTTTTATTCCGAGTACTTGGAAATCTAATTTAGCTCATTAAGCTCTTATTCTTTTAAGTCATTTTGTTCAGAAGTTAATTTAGGGTCTTCCTTCAATTTTGTTTCATGCAGTGGTTTTGAGCCATTCTGCTTAACCTAAGTGCATTTCACTGTTTCTCTCTCTTTCCAAAGTGTTCATTTTTTGTAAAAATTTTCTATGTTATGGACACATACACATTCACACATTTTCAATTTGAATGTATAAAAAGACACCAATGCATATATATAGGATGTATTCTTTAAATTCAGGCACAATTGTTTTCCTAGGTTTTCTCCCCCAGTTCTTCTTACAAGGCAATAACTTACACACGTCCCTCTAGCCAACAAGTGTAATGTTGATTCATTCTTT
>NW_021901318.1:0-585 GCF_006229205.1 Suricata suricatta
CCTGGCTGGCTCCGTTTGAAGAGCATGCGACTTGGGGTGCCTGGATGGCTCAGTCAGTTAAATGTCCAACTCTGTATTTCAGCTCAGGTCGTGATCTCACAGTTGTGAGGTCGAGGTCTGTGGGAGTTCGTGGGACTCTCCCCCTCTCTGCCCCTTCCCTGCTGGCGCTCAGCGCGTGGGCGCACTCTCCGTCTCTCAAAATAAACTTAAGAAAAAAAGCGTATGACTTTTGATCCCAGAGTCGTGAGTTTAAACCTCATGTTGAGCACAGAGATTCCTTAAAACAACAACACCAGCAACAACAAACTTAAAGAGAATCTAATTATGAGCAGTTTAAATCTGAAAGACTCTGAAGGAACACAAGAACACGAACTCTTTGAGAAGGTAGGGGCCTGGGGGCTGTTGGTTGCTGGGCCAGGTCATCTTCAGGAATCCTGGGGACCAGTGCCTCTAGGGCGCTGGCCTGGGGGCTTTGCCACCTGGCACGAGTCAGTTCAGAAGAACTGCCAAGGGTCAAGCGGAAGAAAAACTCGTCCTGATTAGAGAAGAGTAGCCACATCTCACGCATATGTCCGTGGCACGGAC
>NW_021901319.1:0-585 GCF_006229205.1 Suricata suricatta
TGTTAACTATTTATGGTGCTTACTATAGCTAAAATATTTAACTCTTTAAATTGGCTGTCTGATTTTGAGACAGGTATTTTGAGAGTACCAATCCTGTTGAAATGGCTTTTGTTCCTTCTTTTCTTTTCCATAATGTATTTATTTTTCTAACTTAGTTCTTATGATTTACATAATAGAAACAATAACTTATGCAGAAAGATAGAAATTGAATCATGATAAGCCAGTATGCCAAAATGTGGGTTTCTTTCATTTTCCTTTTTAAATTTTGTTTTAATGTTTATTTATTTTTGAGAGTGAGAGAAAAAGAGAAAGAGAGACAACAGGAGTGGGAGAGGGGCATAGAGAGAGGGAGACCCAGAATCCAAAGCAGGATTCAGGCTCTGAGCTGTCAGCACAGAGCTGGACCCAGGGCTCGAACCCCCAGACTGTGAGATCATGACCTGAGCAGAAGTCGGATGCTTAACCAACTGAGCCACCCAGACACCTCTCTTACATTTTCGAAAACTGACCACATGTTCCTTTGGAATCCCTACTCCTACAGTCAGAAGAAAACAAGAAAAAAATTAAACTTGCTACTAAAACTCA
>NW_021901320.1:0-585 GCF_006229205.1 Suricata suricatta
GGGGGGGGGCGTTGAGGGGCCCAGAGGATGCCGGTTCACCAAGAATCACCCTGACTACCACTTACCGTCAGTCACCCACACAAAAGCATCTTAACCAGCTCCCAATTTGTCATCACTAGTGCCTGCACATCCTATGACCTCCTCTCTGTCTTCGCCAAGGTTCTCCATCATGCCTTCTCTAAGCCCCAGTCAAGAGAACCTCTCTTCACCGTCTTTCCCTTGAATGCCATGTGCCGGGTGTGTCCCCATTACACATGGGTGACCAGCATGGAGGCCTCGCGGCTGGACAACCATGGCTGAGCCTCGGTGCCCCCTCTTCTCCAGGAACACAGCAATGTGTTTCATTATTAAACAGTAAATACACACAGTCTCATTTTTTTTAATGTCTTGTTAAGGGGCTCCTGGGGGGCTCAGTCAATTAAGCATCTGACTCTTGATTTCTGCTCAGATCATGATTCCAGGATTGTGGGATCGAGCCCCAAGGTGGAGTTGAGCCCCTAGCTAGGCACCACACTGAGCACAGAGCCTGCTTGGGATCCTCTCTCTCTCTCTCTCTCTCTCTCTCTCTCTCTCTCTCTCTCTCTC
>NW_021901321.1:0-585 GCF_006229205.1 Suricata suricatta
TGGAGAATCCTGGCTAATAAAGTTCCCAATAATTCCTAGCTCTGACATTCATGCCTTGTCGAATCCTCTTCCCTTAAGCATGGGCTGGGCATAGTAACTGGACCTAGGGATTTGTAATTTCTCACAAGTAGAATAAGGCAAAAAAAAATTTCACTTTTTTTTCCCACAGCAGTCAGAGTATAAAATTTGTGGCAACTCTTTTCTTCACCTATCAGACTTCTCTATTATTCAGTAACTTCTGAGATTAGGCTGCAAAAAGGCTGTGGTTTCTAACTTGCAAGCCCTTTCTTGCTTTTTCTTGGTGGGTGTGATGGAAACCAGGTGCCATATTGTGACCTGTCTTGTTTAGAGCCCGTGTGGCAAGAAATGAGTGAGTCCTCCAGCCCACAGCCAGCAAGGAACCAAGTCCTGTCCACAGCCATGTGAATGCTCCTGGAAGTGCTTCCACCACAGCGAACCCTCCCCCACCCTCCATACCCAATGACTGAAACCCTGCTGAGCCTTTGCAGCCTTTATGTGAGACCACCAGCCATAGCCCCCAGCTAAGCTTGTGCCCAGAATACTTGTTTCAGCCACTAAGTTTAG
>NW_021901322.1:0-2843 GCF_006229205.1 Suricata suricatta
CCCGCCCACGGGACGCGCCTCACTTGCCGCCCTGGGGGGAGGGGCTTCCCGGCAGGCCCACCCCCACCCCAGCCGGTCGAAGCCCTCCTGCCATACCGCCACCGAGGGGACTTGCCCCCGACTCTGGCCGACCAACAAAAGGAAACAAGTGACAGTGATTTGCGAGGCAAAATACTTTATTTACCAATTTGCAGTGTAACAATTTGCATTTAGGAAAAATAGCAGCTCCCGCCTGGCCTGGGAGGGAGCTTCTTGAATCAAAAGTCGCTGGCAGTCTGCGCAGGCAACGCGGGCAGGCCGGGCGGGGGGCTCTGGTCCCAGCGCCCCCGCTGCCCCCCCCCCAAGTGACAACAAACGCATCCAGGCGCACCCGTGGGTGACACACGGGAAAACGCTCCGCTTCCTCCGTGCCCCGCAGGCGGCGGGGGAACGCCAGGCCCGTGCCCAGGCCGCGTTGGCACCTTTCCCGCGCCGGGACTTCAACCCCAACCACGTCCCCAGCAGAACCTACACAAATTATTTCCTACTGATTCTTTAAATATTTAATTTTTTTCCATAGTCTCCTCAGACTTAACAAGAATGTGAGTAATTCTAAGAACAGTCGATGAAGCCTTAAAGCTTGGAGCCCGGGGGCGGGGTCTCCGTCTGCGGCTCAGCCCGCCACCCGCTGAAGACCCCTGAGGACCGCGGCGGGGAGGGGGGCGCGGAGGCAGAAGCCTCGGAGTCGGGGCGCCTGTCGACTCCGCCCCGTGAGGACCGGTCACCAGAAGGTACGTCGGCTGTTTCACAAAGAGCGCGCCATTCCGGAAGTTTGTGTAAGGAGCCTAACCGTGCTACTCACGTACTAAGAAACCGCGAATCGAACCCGACTCCGGCATTTTGAGCCGCGGCGGGGTAGGCGGGCGGGTCCCGGGGGAACACGGCACTGGGGGGGCCCTTCGCAGGAGCAGGGCCTCCCTCCCGGACAGAGAGGGAGGCGACGTTGCCAACGTCTCTGCCGTCAGAGTGCACGTCAGTGACCGGGCCTCCCCGGAAAGCTCGACTGGGCCCGCACCTCCTGGAAGTGGTCCATGCAGCGCCCAGCCCGCCCCAGGGCGCTCTCCCCGCCCCGCGCGCTCCCCCGGCGCGTTTTCAAGGCCCGGCGGGGGCGGGGCCGCAGTAAGGCAGGGTTGTTTCCCCAGACACCCCGATAGTGGAGAGAGGTCTCCTCGTTCTCGTGCAGCCAAGACGGCCCCAGCCTCCCCAGCGCCGCGGTCCTGGACGGCTGAGGACGTGCTGTCCGCAGGTCACGGTCAGGTGAGAGGCGGGGCCACGGCTCCCTCTTTCCGCCCAGCCCCAGAGGGAACTGCGGGCCTAACCCCAACTGCGCTTCGGAGACAGGCGGTGAGGAGGTGCGACAGCCACGCGGAGTCACTGCTGTGCCGTCTGGGGACACGAGGGCCGTGCAGGCAATCAGTCCGTCGGACTTCCCTGGGGGAGAATCTGAAGGTTCCAGATGCTACTGTGGGACAGGGACCCTTCTTCTAGCTCAACGCCGGGTACTTCCTCTGGCCAATCCTCCCCATCCTTGGGCCCCCCGAGGTGGCAGAGGCCTGGAAAGACAAGGAAGAGGTCGGACCTCCACATGCCAGCCTCCAGGGCCCGGGGCGCCCCGCTGGCGCAGGGAGACTCTGGGCTGTGCGTGTCCCCTGCGTGCCTGGACCACGGACCGAGTCGGGACCAGGTCTAGACGTTCACCGTGAAGGGCTCAGCCACCTGGTTTGGTGGCGGGGTGGGGCGCGGGCCGAGGCCAGCCCCAGACAGCAGGTGGACGGACGGACGGACGGGGGCATTTACTTGGGCTGCAGTGAGCCTCTGGAGCCTCTCGTAAGGCGAGATGGCGGTGACTCGAGGGACACCACCACCCAGTCCCGCACAGCCAGGTGGGACCCTGTGACACGGCGGTCCTGGAGGTCAGGGCACAGGGCCGAGAGGTGGCCTCGTCTGCGGACACGTCGAAGCAGAGGGTGGCAGGCTGGTGAGAGCCCGGCTGGCAGTAGGCAGGCCTGGCTATGCCAGACGGGAGGGCAGCCAGGTCGGGCGGGGCTTGACATTCTGAATGCCGAGGCACTGCCCCCCCCACTCCGAGCCCCCCAAGCTGGCAGCCAGCCTGTACCCCACGGGCAGGAGACTGAAAAGCAGGAGCGAAAAGGTAGAGAAACAAACGTTCAGGGGCACTCCCCCACAGCGGGCCATGGGCTGCCAGGTGAAGGGGGGGTAAGGCCGGCTCGGCGGGGGGAGTCGGACCCAGAGCGAGGCCCAGCCGCGGGAGACCCCGCAGGAGACTGCTCACCCCAGGAGCGGCGGCCCGGCGGGGCGCTGGGCTGGGGGAAGGGCACTCACCGG
Organism: Suricata suricatta; assembly: GCF_006229205.1. NCBI lineage: Eukaryota > Metazoa > Chordata > Mammalia > Carnivora > Herpestidae > Suricata > Suricata suricatta. The sequence continues at coordinate 2,386 of NW_021901322.1, forward strand.
TGCAAACTGAGCAGGGCTGTAGAAGGGCACGGCCGCCCCGGGGGCGCCCCCTGCAATGGGGTGGTCGCTGCGAGCCTGAGGAGCACAGAGAGTTGGTCAGGCCCCGCACACAGCGCCCGCCCCCCCCCGCCGGGAACCGACGCTCCCACCGCGGGAGCCTCACGGCACTTCTGAGGAAGCCCCGGAAATGGGTCAAAGACACTGTAACGCGGGTCTCGTCACCGCGCGGTTCACAGGAAAAAGGTACAAATTAGAGCAGCAAGCAACGCGAAATGCTGCCGCGGGCAGAACCCGAGACAGCAGGGCGTGCCCGGGGGCGTGCCCGGGAGCTGTTAGTAGAGGTCTCTGACCGCTTCAGGCCAGGAGCGCCCGGCTACGGAATCCAGTGTTTCAATGAGCAAATCAAGTCGCGTGAAGCCTCCGTCAAGGCAACGGGAAGGGGAAGGCGGCGGCGCACA
>NW_021901323.1:0-1340 GCF_006229205.1 Suricata suricatta
GAACCTTAGTCTGGTGGGAGAGACAGACATGTTAAACAGTATTACAGTAGAGCATTGTGTTCAGTGTTCCAAAAGAGGTTATAACAGAGGGCTTTAAAAACCTAGCAGAAAGAAAGATGATCTATTCAGGGAGAGTTGGAAGGTTTTGAGAGGAGGATATGAACTCTAGAAGGGGATGGGGAAGCCACCATGAGATGAAGGGGAAAGAGCATTATAGAAGGAAGGAAGATCATATGTAAATGGAGCCTGACTCAGCACAAAGTGGGGGGAGGGGACAGGAAATAAAGGAGGCAGATAATTAAAAACACTTGGTACAGTGTAAATGTCACCATGTATCAAATTTTATTAGTGTAATATATTATTTTTATTGTCTTTAATGCTGTGATGAGAACTTTGGTAAATAAACCTTTGAAAACTGTAATTCTTTGATTTTTTACAAAATGAAATTAACTTTCTGGCTATAAACATAATACATGTTTCTTGTAAAAAATAATTTTAAAAAAGTGTAGGGGAGGAAGAATTTTTCCTTTCCCCTTCTGGATTCTTTTGGCTGGTCTCTTAATCAAAATTACATAAAAGATGAACAGGAGAAAAACATTTAATTACATACTTAATGAAAGCCCTATAAAAAATATGAGATGCTAGAACAAGGGGGCAGTTGAGGCTTATGCAGTGTCCTGAGCCAAGCCTGGGGCTTCAGAGGGGAGGAGGGACACGGGACAGTAAGAAGAGCAGATGTTTGGTAATTAGGTGTTTGCCTTGCTGTGCAGGTCTTACAGATAAAAAGTCACCTCTGGGCCAGGCTCCTTATCTGAATTCTTTTAGGCAGTTAAGGGAGCAATAAGTTGAGTTTTTGGTTTTTTGTTTCTTCATTCTGGTTTTGGTTTTTTGGGGTTTTTTTTTTTTAACTTTTTTTAGTGTTTTATTTATTTTTGAGATAGAGACAGAGCGTGAATGGGGAGGGGCAGAGAGAGAGACACACACACAGAATCAGAAGCAGGCTCCCGGCTCTGAGCTGTCAGCACAGAGCCCGATGTGGGGCTCAAACCCATGAACGTGAGATCATGACCTGAGCTGAAGTCAGAGGCTTAACTGCCACCCAGGTGCTTCTTGGTTTTGTGTTTTGAGTCTGCTAGGTCTAGATTGCCTTCAGTTCAAAATAAGCACATGCCAAAGTGGCGTATTTTGCTCTCCTCTCAGAAGTACACATAAGAAAGCAAAAAAAAATCCTTGTAGCTCTCTATTAACATTTGAAGAAACTCTTTCAACACAACTCTGCACACGTACTATATTATGTAATTCTACAAAAATGAGTTCATAGTCTTATGCTTTTTTTTTTT
>NW_021901324.1:0-585 GCF_006229205.1 Suricata suricatta
CATAACAAAGGATATTTGATAGATGTAGATGTTTTATATTAATATACTCAAAATTATTATCATTTTCTTAATTAACATTACTTTTAAATTCCTGAAAAAAGAATACTTAGGACTCTTTCTGGTACAATAATATCAAATAACATAGTCTGTAGTACCAGGCCTCCTGCAGAGTCTTCCATGAGCTCAACTCTTTGCATTAACATCCTGATGTAGTTTTCTTCACATCATACCAGGTTGATTGGTGTGGCAAGAAGCACACTCAGATTTAACGGTATGCCACTCCTAGGCAAGTTCTAAAATTCTGAGACTTTCTTATCAAGCTCACTCTTGTTCTTGCTCTCACCCATCACTGTTGAGAAACAAGCTTTCATGTTGTTAGCAGTATTATGGAGAAACCCGTATGATGAAATAAAGCCTTCAACAAAGAGCCAAAGAGGACCAAGCCTGCTAACAACCACAGGAAGGGGCTTGGAGATAGGTTCTTCATTCTCAGTTGAGTCTTGATGTGACTGAATTACCAGCCAACAGTATGGCTGTAATCTCCTGGGAAATCCAGAGCCAGAAGTTCTCGGCTAGGCCACTCCC
>NW_021901325.1:0-585 GCF_006229205.1 Suricata suricatta
GTTCCAGGGGTCACAGTGTTGGCTGTGGCAGTGAGAGCATCTATTGGTGCCCCAGCCCTGTGACCACTTGTTGGATGCCAGTTGCCACACAGCTTCTGAGTGACAGAAAGGACAGCCCTCCTGAAGGAAAGACGTGATGACCCTGTGGGCATTGACCATATCCCCTACCTGGTTGGAACGTGTGTGCAGGTGAACGTGCTGAAGCCCACTCTCTGGCACGTGGCTCTGGAGCTTCCCTCTAGAATGTGTGGGAGCGCAGTCCCAGGGCTGCGTTATTCCCATCCTGTCTCAGGAATCCGAGTCTGCTGTGACCATTCGATGTCACTCTGCTGGACAATTGCCATCCGTCGTGATGTTCAGGCCCTCTGTGGATTATCTGAGACGGATCATCATTCCCACGATGGTGGCTGGGCTTGCCTCCTAAGTGTGGGCAGAGTGTGAAGACCCCACCAGCTCTTCTTCTGCTCTGAAAACCGTAAATGCCAGCTACGCACATAGGGCCCTCTAACGCCACAGTAGCAGTAGCATGGGGGCGGGGCTGTTAACCGTCGGTGGACTCCATTCTAAATCTTCCAGTGTTGAAAA
>NW_021901326.1:0-585 GCF_006229205.1 Suricata suricatta
TCAGGTCGTGATCTCACAGTCCGTGGGTTCAAGCCCTGCGTCGGGCCCTGTGCTGACAGCTCAGAGCCTGGAGCCTGTTCTAACTCTGTGTCTCCCTCTCTCTCTGCCCCTCCCCCGCTCGTGCTTTCTCTGTCTCTTAAAAATAGAAATACAATTATTAAAAAGAAATGCATATGGTCATGTACAGGTGCAGGGCCTTTCTGTCTGGGATTTGTTCGCCCGGAGCAATGGCGGGGGCCCGGGCTACGAGAGTAAGAGGTGGACCGTGCGTACGGCCCATGAGGAGCGTGTTTTGGTTCATTGTTCAAGGCTCCGGACATTGGCTCTGTTTGAGATTTTCCTTAATACAAGTTTAAAGATGAACAAAGGAACAGCTCGTGTGTCCGGTGGGAATGTGGGTATCGGGCGCTCTCAGACAGCCTGGGGCACGGGGCTCCTACCTTCGGGAGGGGCACGTGGCGACGTTAACAACAGACGTGCAAGCACGCGGACGCTCCGAGGCGGAAGCACCCCGCTGTGGGGGATGCAGGGGAGGGACGGGGGTGTGGTTCTGTCAGACGCAGGCTGCAGCTGCGGGCTGCACCA
>NW_021901327.1:0-585 GCF_006229205.1 Suricata suricatta
GCACTCGAGTCACCTGAAGGGCCCATTCAAACACAGGCTCCTGCCCCTCTCCACAGCCTGACCCCAGGGCTCCTGACTCAGTAGCTCCAAGGGCTTCATTTCAGATGAGATCCCTGGTGGCGCTGATCCGCTGCTGTCCATATGGCTCATCGGGCTAAAGGAGCTCCTTTTTTTTTTTTAAATAATTTTTTAAGTGTTTTATTTATTTTTGATACAGAGAGAGAACATGAGAGGGAGAGGACCAGAGAGACAGGGACACACAGAATCTGAAGCAGCTCCAGGCTCTGATCTGTCAGCACAGAGCCCGACACGGGGCTCGAACCCACAAGCGTGAGATCATGACCTGAGCTGAAGCCGGACGCTTAACCGACCGAGCCCCCCAGGCACCCCTGAAGGAGCTCCTTTTTATGCTTAGCTTATGTTTTATTCTAAGGTCATAAATGGAAATGTTATCAACTGTTTTTTTTCCTGCTTTATTGAGATCATTGTGTAAATTATCTTTGATTTATTAACCTATTGGGTTGATTTTCTAAGGCAAAACTTGTGCTTCTGGGATCAAGTTCATTTGAGCCAACATTGTAGCCT
>NW_021901328.1:0-585 GCF_006229205.1 Suricata suricatta
AGTTATAACAAAACCCAGGTGAAAAGGCTGAGGCACATAGGCCCCCGTGGGGCTTGCATCAAAGAAAAAGCTTACTGAGGCAGCTTGTTAACAAGCCTAAAATATATTCTTCCTCCTGTGGTTGATGAGCCAGATACAAGGACTCCGAACCTACCCATATGCAACTTAACCTATGTCTTAACCTTAGCGTTACTGACTTCAGTAAATGTGTATGTTATCCTGTTTTTCCCTAAACACATCCTGGTATTCTCTTGGTTATAAGATTTACTCAGCCTCACTGTAAGTACGTTACATGACTCAGTTGTAACCTGTTAATTGAAAACAAAGTCATAAAAATTGTCAAAGGCCAACCCGTACAAAGTAAAATGAGTTTGTTACTATCTTAATCTGGGGAACTGAGGTCAAAAATGAATGGGGCGGCTCTGCAAGAAGACTTCTGTAAACCCTGTTTCTGTACACTTTCGCAGATCAAAGCATCTGATCACAAAGAATTAACCACTGTAAGAATTCTATTTTCTTTTTTTTTAAATAGTTTATTGTCAAATTGGTTTCCATACAACACCCAGTGCTCTTCCCCATAAGTGC
>NW_021901329.1:0-585 GCF_006229205.1 Suricata suricatta
CCTGGCACACTGCTTAACAGTGTGTAGTTTCATGAGAAGACAAACGCCAGAGCAAACGCCTTGGCACAAGGATGCGTCTGAGCCATGGAGGGGCTGCTGCTCGAGGCCAGGAGGTGAAGCTGAAATACAGACTCATTTACCGCAGACGAAGCGCACACCTCTCTCAGGGAGGTCTTGGGCCTCCCTCGGGAAACAGTTCGGGACGGAATTAAGGTTGCTAAGAAGCAAACAGCACTGCCGGAGGGACTGGACGGTCTGCGGATCGATGAGGCGACACGAGCCATCGAACAGTGGTGCACCTTCCAAGGAGAAGATACAAGATTCGTTCTGACGCCATGAACAGGAATTCATTACAGTCACAACAAATGCAAGATTTCTCAAACTCTGATTAACCACAGACTCGGTCTACGCATTCTGAGATTTGCGAAACACAAGGCTGAGATGGACAATTACCTCAAGAACCCCGGAAGGGATGAAGGCACATTACTATTTTTTACGAGGCAGAACGAGAGAAGCACTATGTGAACAGAGGAAGGTGATCTCGAGTCACCTTCAGATTCACTAGACATTAGTTCATTAAATGCT
>NW_021901330.1:0-585 GCF_006229205.1 Suricata suricatta
TTTTTTTTTTTTTTTTTACTTTTAACCATCTTGGTGTCTTCAAATTTAAATATTGTTGTTGTTGTTTTTAATTGGGGCAGGAATTGGTGGAAGCATATAGTTAGATTTTACAGGTTTTTTTTTTTTGATTGGACAATCTCTGTGACTTAATTTGTGTGTTTAGACATTTGATATTTCTTTTGTTTATTGATATTATTGGTTTTAACTTACTATTCATTTTCTATTTGTCCTATTTATTCATAGTTCCTTTTGTCTTTTTTTTTCTGTCTTAATTCAAACTATTTTAAAGTATTTTTAATGACTCAATGTAATCTCTCTTGTTGACTTAACAGATACACTTTGTGTGTGTGTGTGTGTGTGTGTACCTGCACATGTGTGCTTTGATTGTTGCTTTAGTTGTTTACCTTACACATATTTAATGTATCACTTCTTTCTAGTGATATTATACCACTCTGTGTGTAGCATTGAAACCTCACAGCAGTATACTTCTATATCTTTCTAGCCTTTGTACTAGTGCTGCTAAACATCTGATTTTTACAGGTGCTGTAAGCCACAAACTACATGGATATCAGTTTTAAAGAGTCA
>NW_021901332.1:0-584 GCF_006229205.1 Suricata suricatta
GTTGACTGTATGGAGCCAATAAAGCCCATTGGACAAGTTGGCCTGGTGCCTGCTTACAGGGTTCCCAGCAGCCTTACTAGGTAAGAAAAGTCACTTCCTGGCAAGCACAGGATATTTTGGGGACCTTGAGAAGAGAGGAATTCATCCAGATCTCTAGGTATTGCAATTAAAGTCTTATGGTAAGTCCTTGGTGTGGCTTCTTAGCCTCAAGAGGCTTTTAAAAATTCAACCTTAGATTCCTTATGAAAAGGTCCAGCCGAGTAGATTTAAAAGAGCCTCTATGGCCAATTACTATCCTTGATGCACTTATGTAAATAATCAGGCCAACTTTATTGAAACTAGGCTTGGGTTGCAGGTGAATTAGTCTTGCTGTGATTATTTTGTGTTTTTCACTACACAGTGTATCTTTGAAATTGTGTCACATCACTGTAGCACTTGGTGTCCTTTTTACTGTCCCATGCGTTCTGCTGCATTGGAGCATTATGCTTTATCTCCCCAGTTCACTCCTCAAGGACACTTACATTCTTGCTAATTTTTCACTCTTATGTACAGGGCACGTCCTTGTGCATAAATCTTTGCACATA
>NW_021901333.1:0-584 GCF_006229205.1 Suricata suricatta
AGTAGGTTCCATAAGGGGTTTATTATGGTCTGTGGTTCCCTTTCTGGTATAGGGGCATGAGTGGCCTGTTCGGAGGAAACACTGGGATCCCCAAGAGAGGGAACATTGTTGTTCTGTTGGGTCGGTGGCACTGAGGTGGAGGGGTGCTGCCTACTTGTCTGAGTGGGGAGTTTTACGGGCCTGTTTACTATCAGGTTGGGTCCTACACTAATGGTTGAGATTGGTCGAACAATGATCCGTATAGTGAAAAGGGCTCCTGGGAGGCCTCTCTGGTTTGTAGTGTACATACGTAGTCCCCATGTGTTGCCAGCTTCCCAGTGGCTATCAGATTTTCCCTTTTCTGTAAAGGTAATAACTATTGGGTTGCATTTTTTGTTTCGATCGCAACCCTTTTTCCATGGAGAATCTGTCCTCAAGTAATCTCCAGGCCTCGAGTCTGCCCTGCGGACGGTGATTAAGTCATCCTTAACAGGAGCAGGCCACCAGATATCTCCGGTGCTGACACATGCCCAAGCTGCGCAAAAATAGTAATCAGTCCCCCCACACATATGTCTCCAGGCTCTGTTACCAATTTTATGTCCTGG
>NW_021901334.1:0-1340 GCF_006229205.1 Suricata suricatta
AATAAAGAAATATTATAAATTGCCAAAAGAACTGCCAATCAAGAATCCCATACGTGGCAAAATTATCCTTCAAAATTGAAGATTAAAATAGTGTGTGTGTGTATATTCTATCTTTATATATTTTTACATATAGATGTGTACATGAAGATAGAATATATACACACACACACATATATACACACACATACATTCACATGCACACACACACACACACACACACTATTCTATATATAGTCAAATACATGTGACTATTAAGTCAGTCTCAGAAAAACAAAAGCTGGGAGTTCATCATTAGAAGGACTGCCTTTTAAGAAATGTTAAAGGGAGTCCTTTAGGCTTAAAGGAAGGCTATTAGACAGCAACATTAAACAGTATGAAGAAATACAGAGATCTGGTAAAGGTAACTACATAACAAATGAAAAAGCCAGTATTATTATATTTTTTTATTTTTAACTCCTCTTTTATTTACAATAGGATTTAAAAGACGAATACATGAAATAATGATTATGATCTATGTTAGTAATGGGTACACAATGCAAAAATGATGTAGTTTATCATGACAACAACAACATAAAGGGGATACCTGTTCAGGAGCAGTTTTTATATGCTATCAATACTAAACTGATATCAGTTCAAACTAGATTCTTATAAATATAGGATTTTAATTTTAATCCCATGGTAACCACTAAAAAAAATCTTAAAATTATATACAAAAGGAAATGAGAAAAGAGTCAAATTAGCACACTACAAAAAACTAAGTAGAAAAGAAGGGATAATAGTAGAGATGAGAAACAAAAAAATCTATTAGACATACCGAAAACAAATAGAAAAACAGCCAAGAAAGCCCTTCCCCATTGGAGTTACTATAAATATAAATGATTAACTCACCAATTAAAGGTCAGAGTTTCATAGGATAGATTGAATAAACAAAAATCAAACAAAAACAACATAATACAACAAAAAGCTGCAACAAGAGATTCACCTTAGATCCAAAGATACAAATAGGTTAAAAATGAAAATACTAGAAAAAGACATCCCATGGAATTCATATCCAAAAGAAAGCTTAAATGGTTATCCTAATATGGGGCCAAACATACTAAGTCAAAAATTGTAACAAGTCACAAAAAAGAACAATAGATAATTCGGTGATGGATAGATAATAGATAGAAACAAAAAACGTCAATATATCAAGAAGAAATAAAAATAAAAAATATATATTCACCTAACAATAGAGACCCAAAATATACAAAGGAAACATTGGCAGAATTGAAAGAACTAAAAAGTAACAGCTGGAGATTTCAATATCCCCCTTTTGACAATAAACAGAACAACCAGACATA
>NW_021901335.1:0-584 GCF_006229205.1 Suricata suricatta
GGGCACCCTCCTACTCTTGGTGGGAATGTAAACTGGTGTAGCCGCTCTGGAAAACAGTGTGGAGGTTCCTCAAAAATCTATCCATAGAACTCCCTTATGACCCAGCAATAGCCCTGCTAGGGATTTACCCAAGGGATACAGAAATGCTGAGGCATAGGAGCACATGCACCCCAATGTTCATAGCAGCAATGTCAACAATAGCCAAAACATGGAAAGAGCCTAAATGTCCATCACCTGATGAGTGGATCAAGAAGATGTGGTATATATACAGTGGAGTATTACATGGCAATGAGAAAGAATGAAATCTGGTCATTTGTAGGAAAGTGGATGGACCTCGAGGGTGTCATGCTAAGCGAAATAAGTCAGGCAGAGAAGGACAGATCCCATATGTTTGCACTCATAGGTCTAACGGGAAAACAGGAGAAAGCTAATAGAGGACTGGGCAGGGGGGGAAGAGGGATAAAGAGTTGAAGAGAGAGAGGGACACAAAACTTGAGATACTATTGAATACTTAAAACGAACTGAGGGTTCAAGGGGAAGGGGGGAAAAGAAGTAGTGGTGATGGAGGGCACTTGTGGGGAAGA
>NW_021901336.1:0-584 GCF_006229205.1 Suricata suricatta
AAAATACCATATGATTTCACTCATAGGTGAAATTTAAGATTCAAAACAAACAAAGAAAAAGAGAGACAAACAGAAAAGAAAGCTGACTTTTAACTGCAGAGAACAAACTGGTGGTTTCCAGAAGGGAGGTAGGTGGTGGGTATGGGTGAAATAGGTGATGAGTATTAAGAATACACTTATCGTGAAAGCATCAAGTAATGTATAGAATTGAGTCCAAGATGATTTCTTTTCTTTCAGTATATTAAATCACCTCTGCCATTCTCTTCTCAGATGCATGGGACAATAAATATTTCTACACAGAACTATGATCCACTCCTTGGTCTCCTTGGCCAACCTCAATTTTTAATTTGTAGTCCTTATAATAACTCAAATCATACCGCTGAAATGAAATCAGAAGGCATTGAAAAGCTAAGAAATACCACAAGAAGTTCATGGAGGAGTTGTTAGAAAGGGAAAAAGGGTATAAAGGTAGCTTTGCTTTGTTGGTAAGGGAGTAGAATGCAAAAGAAAGTTGACTTTCTCAGTCTCTGATAAGCCCTGAGTTGGGGAGTTTCTACATGACATGCCGAGCACATGAAGGAAGT
>NW_021901337.1:0-584 GCF_006229205.1 Suricata suricatta
TTTTAGTTTCGTTTTATGCTTAGATGAAAGCCATGACAGGAACTTAAAAACAGAAAGCTAAAGGTGGCTAAGTGGAGTGACTATGTCCTTAAGTAGAGTTTGTTTTCATGGAAGCATATCAGTAATGATCTGAACATTAAAAACCCCCTGATGTTGCAGCCTTTGTCTTAGAGTGGTCACAAACTGGCCCTTACTCCTCGTAGGTCGAAGGTATTGATCTGGTGGTTGTGCTGACCCCAGAAAGCAGTCCCATTTTAGGCCTCAATGGAGCAAACTGGAATTCGGCTGAAATGTGCCCAAAAGTGACCACACATGTAATATTGCTGCTGCCTCATGTTTCCAGAGCCAAGGGCTGTCCTTCATGCAACCTTGGCCCAAGGATGCTGTCTTATCTTCACAGAATGCCGGTGCCACATGGCGGGAACAGTGAGCGGAATCGGAGAGTGTGGGCAGGTAAAATTGTTGGCGGAATGGTAGAGCAGTAGATGTTGGGAGTTCCCCTTGGAGGGTATTAGTGCCCTAGATTGTACAGGGCATGCTAATCTCTGCTTCTGTTACACAGTGAGGCAGCTTTAAATCTTGAA
>NW_021901338.1:0-584 GCF_006229205.1 Suricata suricatta
CAGTGAACCACATACAATTCAAGGATTCACACCCCCTGAGTGGGGTCCCTCCACCTTGAGCCTGAGCTCATCTCATGCCTGGCTTTGGCCAATGGGGCATGACCAAGAGGGACGCAAGCAGAGGCAGGAAGCACATCGGGGCTCTGCCCTCTTGGGACTCAGCTGTCACTCTGTGAGGAGGCTCGGCTAGGCCACCGATTACGAGACACCAAAAGAAAAGAGGCCTCAAAGGATGACAGGCCAACATGGATGCACCAGCCCCAGCTGTGCTCTCAGCTGAGTGCGACACGTGAGTGACTCCAGCCCCACCATGTGGAACAAAAGCACTGCCCCACTGAGCCCAGAAATCGTTTGCTAGGGATGGTTTTATACACAGCGATAGGAAACTGGGCAGACTGGCGAATCCCACGGTTCTAAGAGAAGCCACACCAGGGAAGAAAACTTGGAGGCTCAGAGAGGTCAAGGCAATGCGGGGGTCACATGGCAGGGGTACAGCAGATGCAGGTCCCCCATCCTAGTTACCTGAGGGTATGAGTGGGGAGAGAGAACAGGTAGGCAGGGAGGACGGGGCGGGGGGGCGGCGG
>NW_021901339.1:0-584 GCF_006229205.1 Suricata suricatta
GGCCTTTAGGCACTTCTCAACTCTGACTGGACATCAGAGAATTCATACTGGAGAGAGACCTTACGAATGTAAAGAATGTGGAAAGGCCTTTAACTGGCACTCCTCCCTGACTGAGCATCACAGAACTCATGCTGGAGATGAACCTTACCAATATAAAGAATATGAGAAAACCTTTAATTACTTTTCAAACTTTACTTAATAACACAACTCATATTGGAGAAAATCTCCTAAATATTAAGACTATGACAGAATGTGTAAGGACTCCTCAACTCTTATTCCGCATCAGATAATTCATATTGGAGAGTAATGATACTCATGTGGGAATGTGGCAAGACCTTAAAGCAGTGCTACACCCGGATTTCTCATCAAAAAGTATATGCTGGAGATGATTTCATAAATCGAATTTGGCAAGCCCTTTAATCAGTACTCAAGCCTCATTCAACATCACAGAACTCCTACTACAGAGAAAACTTAGAAATAACGTGGTAAAACATTCAGACTGTTAAAGCCTTACTCATGATCACAGTTCCTGTGGAGAAACATTCCAAATGTAATGAATGTGGCAAGCGTCTGGCTGGAATTCA
>NW_021901340.1:0-584 GCF_006229205.1 Suricata suricatta
ACAACCAAAACAGATGGAGCTCATGCGCTCCAAAAGCTGAATGTCCTGGAGACTGAAGCACAGACATCAGAAAAGCACAGAGGATACCAGAGAAAGACTTCCCTAGATTCCACCAGGTTAGCTTGACCCCCATGCACCAGAATTTTGTAGCATCAGGCAAAAAGATTTCGCCAGTTCTATACATCAACCACTGAAATGATGCGTTATTAAAAGCATTCATTAAAACTATTTTAGGGTGCCTGGCTGGCTCAGTCAGTTAAGCGTCTGACTTCAGCTCAGCTCATGATCTCATGGTTTGTGAGTTCAAGTCCCACATCGGGCTCTGTGCTGGCAGCTCAGAGCCTGGAACCTGCTTTGGATTCTGTGTCTTCCTCTCTGCCCCACCTCTGCTCGCACTCAGTCTCTGTCTCTCTCAAAAATAAATAAGCATTATAAAAAAACTATCTTAAATATTTTAAAGCGAAATTATTGCAGGTATTTTCCCTTGGAGCAATAGAAATTGAAATGAAGGGTGGGATAGAAATGGATCTATGTCACCTCGCCATCCATGGGAGTGTTTACATTAAAAACAAACAAACAAACAA
>NW_021901341.1:0-584 GCF_006229205.1 Suricata suricatta
AAGATAGGGTGTTTTCTCAATAAAAGAAGAGGCTTGATCAGAAACCGTGTGCTGTCTCCACTCTCTGCTTCCCCCTTCCTGCTCTTTCTCTCCCTCTCTCAGGATCAAGAACCCATGAGGATTTTCCGCCCTGCTGGCCGGGGTGGGACCCGACAAGCATCCATGCTTATCACACTTCAGCTGGAATTTACTCTTTCTCCTTTTTGGAGCTTTTGAGATGGTCTCATACTGCATAGTAGGAACTTCGTAACTTACCTCAATAGGCTATCATAGAGATGGCCAGCTACTGGTCATCCTGGATGCGAAATTGTCAAACTAGGGTGCTAAGCATACCTGAGAGTTAGGGGACATGTTGTTGGTTTTATACAAGGGTGGCCTATGAAGATTTAAGTAACTTGAAATATATTATCAAATTAAGTATAATAAAATGCCCATTATTTTCCATTGTTCAGGACATTCATATCTGTATGTGTGTAGATGACATGCAGCACTCTATTTTATAAGAGAACATGAGCTTGGATACAGAATTCCATGTTACAGAAATATGTCTGTATTTGTAGGAACAAATATTTTATTACTGACTT
>NW_021901342.1:0-584 GCF_006229205.1 Suricata suricatta
GGGTCCACTGTGCTCTGCGGTGATGCCGCATTCTGCCCTCCCAGCCTCCCGCTCCCACATCCCTCACCAGGCCCGCCCTCCTCCAGGCCGCCCGGGCCCGCCTGCCTCTCAGGCTGGAGTCCTGGGGCCAGCACTGCCCAGCCCAGGCTGCGGGCAGAAACAGGACTGGTGCGGGGTGTCCCGGCACTCGCCCCGGACCTGCCCCGGACCCACAGACGGATCCGGAGGAGCTCTGAAGCCACTGCACACCCAGGCCCACGAGCCCACAGACTCTGGCCCCCAGGGCAGAGCCGGGTTCCGCCGGGGATGGGGGTGCCTGCAGCAGAAACTGGGGGTGGTCTCCGGCTCCACACATCCTCCCGCCCCCACACGGCGCCCCACAGGTCCACAGGCCACCGCACAGAGTCCAGTGGGTCCCCCACAGGGGAGCTCAGCGCCCCTTCCTGGGAGGGAAGGAGGGCACAAGGAGGACAGACTCAGCTCCAGGACAGCAGAGCTCCCAGGGCTCTCCGTACAAACAGGAAAGATGCCACCAGCAAGCGCCCAGGATCAAAGAGGCCCCCGTGCGTGAGCACAAGTCCTCA
>NW_021901343.1:0-584 GCF_006229205.1 Suricata suricatta
GTTAATAACTTTCCTTTTTCATTGCCTGACTGTGTCATTACCAATGGCATGGAGATTTGGCCTCTAAACTATAACATCCCTACGACTTCTGCCCTGCGTTGGGCCCTTTCACCAATCTGTGTATTGTTTCGATTGCTTCATAATTGATTTCTTAGCATATGTCTTTTTATTAGATTTATCTTAATCAAAATTATAACCTTATCACTCACTTAGTGAAACACTTTTGATAGTTCCTTATTGCTTGAAAGTCAAGGTCCATATAACTAACCTTCACAGTTTGGCCTCATCCCTCAAATGAATGAGGCTTAGGAGAATATATGTATATGAATATTCATTGGTAGCATTGTCGACCAGAGAAAAATCTTTGGAAAGTAACCTAATTTTATACGAACACATGAAAATCATTGTGCATATAGTAGAAAGCAATAGTTATCATCACGGATAATAATGAAGAAGTAAGCCAGTTTGCCAAAGGAGGTGTACAGTTTGATCCTACATTATGAGAAGTGTATAAACATGTGAAACCATGGTACATATTGATAATGAACAATCTTGGAGGAGAGACAAAGTTCCTCTCTAGACAC
>NW_021901344.1:0-584 GCF_006229205.1 Suricata suricatta
CTTCTAGATTTTTAGGCGTACTAACTTTAATTATTGGTTCAAAAGACTTGTTTAAATTTATAGAATTTTTAAAAAATTTTTCTTCAATTGCTCTAGCCATGGATATATATTATTATTGTTATTATTATTTTTTAATAATAGTTTATTGTCAAATTAGTTTCCATATAACACCCAGTGCTTCTCCCCACAAGTGCCCCCCACCATGACCATCCCCCCTCCCCCCTCCCCCTTCCCCTTCAGTCCATGGATCGTCTCCAGTATTCAGTAGTCTCCCTTGATCTGTGTCCCTTGCTCTTCCCCGCTCTCTTTCCCCCTTCCTCTCCCCATGGTCCCCTGCCAGGTCTCTCCTGTTAGACCTATGAATGCAAACATATGGTGTCTATCCTTCTCTGCCTGACTTATTTCGCTTAGCATGACGCCCTCGAGGTCTATCCACTTTCCTACAAATGGCCATATGTCATTCTTTCTCGTTGCCATATAGTACTCCATTGTATATATATACCACATCTTCTTAATCCATTCATCAGGTGATGGACATTTAGGTTCTTTCCATGATTTGGCTATTGTAGAAAGTGCTGCTATGA
>NW_021901345.1:0-1340 GCF_006229205.1 Suricata suricatta
GTACTCCCTGCTGGCCAGGGCTGGGGTGTCCTGGGCCCTTGCTTAAATTTTGGGATGGAGGATCCAAGTGGTTCATTGTTTGCAAAGCACAGCTTTCCCTGGGCGCAGAGTCTGCCAGACCTTCGTGGTGATGAAATGTGCCCACTCTGGGTGGAACCAGTCAACCATGGCCGTGGCCGCCCCGCCCCGCCCTGCTGGAGTGAGAACAGAACAGCGTGTCTCCCTCTGGGTGTTGGCCTACCCCAGAGCCCAGGGTCCAGGTACGAGGGTGGAAGGTCAGACAGAGAGAGGGAAACAGTGGACCCTGGTTCAAGCCCCAGCCCTGTTTCTGGCAAACTGTGTGACTTTGGGTAGGTCCCTTCCCTTTGCTAGGCCTCAGTTTCAGGAAATTTCTAAAACCCCTTTCAGCTCAGGGAGGTACTTCCTTCCCATCTCCCAGGAAAAGGCAGTGGGGCTGGATGTCTCCTGACCTCTTGTATCTGTCAAGAAAACTGGGTCTGGGTTCTAGTTTCATTCATTCATTCATTCATTCACTCATGTTTTCCTAAAGACAGGGCCCATCCTACCCAACACCTACTCTTGAGGTTTGGGGGTCTTGAGGAGAAGAAAGGTCACAAGCCCCTACATATCCCAAAAGAGTCAGACGACAGCAGTGCCCAGAGGGGCTCAGAAGGTGTGATGGCGGCTCTGAGGGGTCACCTGGGACCAAGGAGAGCAGAATGACACATCCCAGAGGGAAAGGAAGCACATTCCAGCGGATGGGCATGGTTGTGTCTGAAAGGGCAAGGGTTGGAAGCCCTGGGCAGTGAGTGACCCCCTCGAAGAACACCCAGACCTTCACTTCTGTGCACTGGCCCCTGCCAGTGGGGGATCCCGGAGGGCTGGCTGTGTCGTGTCGTGTCTTCCCCACCTCCCTCACCAATGGCTCTGTCAGCGGCTTTAGTGGCTGCTGGTGTCCCGTTGAGAGCAGTCACCATGGGGATGACAGGGGCCAGCTGCGGAGGCTGTGTCACTAGCTGCCTCTGTCTCATCACTCTCCCTTTTGGTTTTCATTCTCGGCTCTCTTGGGAGCTGTGATTTTCCTACCGCTGAGTCACCCAGGGAAGGGCAATAAAGGAGGGTGATTAAAAGTGTTTCAGTTCCTGGGATTTCCCATTTCTGTTTACAGGAATTCAAAGCAGAGCCACAGCAGTACCTGTTGTGAGCTAGACAAGAGCCTCTGCACGGCCCTTACAGGACCCCCCACTAGACTGGGGCTGTCCTAGGCCACAGCCAGGGTCTCCCCGACAGACCAAAGACTCCCTGAGAGCAAGTCCCTGAAGCAGGGCTGTGTCTCCCCC
>NW_021901346.1:0-584 GCF_006229205.1 Suricata suricatta
ACCTCTATGTTTAACTTTTTGAGGAACTGCCAAACTGTTTGCCACGGTGGCTACACCATCCTATGTTCCCACCAATGATATACATTGATGTTCATTTTCTCCACAGCCTCACTAATACTTTTTTGTTTAACTTTAGAGAAATAGAGCAAGGGAAAGGGCCAGAGGGAGATAGAGAATCCCAAGCAGGCCTCATGCTCAGTGCAGAGACCAACATGGGGCTCCATCCCACAAACCGTGAGATCATGACCTGAGGCAAAACCAAGAGTTGGATACTCAACTGACTGAGCCACCAGCACCCTTTTTAATTGTTATAGCTATCCTAGTGTAACAGGACTGAGGTTTACACAGTCATGACACTGAGGCTTTTCTTTCCAGGAAGCAACGGTATTCCTGCCAGCACAGGCTCAGTGGGCTTGTGCCCAAAAAACTGAGCCCCAAGTGCTTCAGGGTATAGCCTTTTATACAATTTCCATGTTTTTGTCTCCCATACATGGTAACATACAGATATATAGCCTGATTGGGTGGTCTATGTTACAGAGTTGTGAGGAATGTCATGTACACACACATATCCAGATTGCCCCCCC
>NW_021901347.1:0-584 GCF_006229205.1 Suricata suricatta
AAATGACCAATGGTTCTTTACACTGGAAACATATAGAAGTCTGTTTTGTTGCCTACAAAAGTAGCTTTTGGATATAGCTTTGTTTCTGACAGCTCAAATCTATAATAAAACTTCCTTTTGCAATTCAATTATTATTTATTAAATGCTTGTGCTATGTCAGATACTTTTCTAAGCTTTAGAGACCACATAATGGAGGGGAAAGAATGAAAATTAAGAAGGAACATATATCATTCTAGGCAGTGATAGGTGATAGGAAGAAAATAATACAGAGTAAGGACGTAGAATGTTACAAAGGGAGAGTTTGGAATGTGAGGGTGTGTGATCTGAGGGGTGGGCTGTAAAGATTTCTCTGAGACTATTTATCATTTTATTCTTAATGGGATTATATTTCAAAGTGTCCTTCTGACTGCCTCAAATCCTTACCACATTGTACCATTTAGCAGCCAGTAAAGGATCCTAAAGTTACCTACTCCTTTTCATTTTCAGCTTTATTAAAATATAATTGACAAATGAAATGGTAAGATATTTAATTGTACATCACTGATGATTTGATATACAAATACATTGTGAGAGAATCCCCCCAT
>NW_021901348.1:0-584 GCF_006229205.1 Suricata suricatta
CACACAAAGGCCTGTACATGAATGTTCATAGCAACTTTATTCAAAATAGACAAAAACTGGAAGTGATCCAAATACCCAGCTGGTACGTGGGACAATCCCGGCAAACTGGATGAATGAATTCTTGATGCAGGCAGCCATATGGAGGGCCCTCGAAAGTATAATGCTAAGTGAAAGCAGCACTGACTACAGTGAATACATAGTATCTGAGTCCACCCACACGAAGTGCTCTACGAAGCGGAGCTACAGGGACAGACATGGAGTGGCTGGGAGGAGAGGGGACTGACCACAAAGGGGCGCGAGGGAGCTTTCCGGAGCGCCGAGAAGGTCCCCTGTGGGATTGCAGAGATTGGTTATGTGACTGTGCACGTGCCTCACAGCGTATCAGATTTTTAAATACTTACAAATAGGTGAGTTTTATTGCATGTCGAAAAAGCTCCCAAAATGCTGACCAAAATCATAAGGAAGTAGTAGAGATGATAGTAAAGAAGGGGTTGAATAACTCGTTCCTGGAGACTTGACAGACCCGTGTGTAAAGGAGTCCCTGGGATGCTGGTGCCAATTTTCCTTTAATGCTTTTGAATTGC
>NW_021901349.1:0-584 GCF_006229205.1 Suricata suricatta
GAACATGAGTATGCAAATCTCTTTGAGAGCCTGTCATTAATTCTTTTAGATATATACCCCAAAGTCAGTGTTTTGTGCCAGTTTCAGCCCATCAATAACCAATGTTATGGTTGTACTGGCCCTTGTGATTCTTATTATGATTGCAAGATACCCTTCAGCAACAGCCATCAGGAAACTGGGAAAAATAGAGGTGTATTACTTACAAGACATGAAAATTACACAGCACACTTGGGGCCACGCAGTGAAGTCATGAGTAGAGAAAGAGAGAGAGAACGCACAGCCGGGAGCTTCTGCTTATCCTGAGATCCATGAGGGTGGAGGTCTAGGGTTTGGTGGGCTCAGTCTTTATTGGTAAATTTAAAACATAAAAGCAGGAATTTAAAGGGTGAGAAAAGAAGAGGCAAATGGCCCAGAAGGTCAGTTACTGAAATTAACCAAGGTTTCTAAAACCAAGGAGCCCTGATTAAGGCAAGTACCCTGGCACTTTATCTAGTCCCAGGACTAGGTTTATTTTGAGATAGCTGTCCTTGAAGTGCAGGTCTCTTTGAAAAAGGTACCCATACATCAGGAAGGGAAGGGGGAAA
>NW_021901350.1:0-584 GCF_006229205.1 Suricata suricatta
GGCCTGCTCTGGGCTCAGTAATGAACCTGAGTCACCTGAGCTTGCCCCCATCACCCCCGTCCTTGCCAAGGGAAGGGTCCTCTTCCCAGGACTGTGCATTTCACAACGCAGAGTACTCACCACTATACGATCACGGCCAGGACTGTGCATTTCAAATACAAACTGACCAGGGAAGAGCTTATACCTCCAATCCCCCTCTTTTTGGACTCTGACACTCCAGGTCACTATACATCTGCTCTGATCACTCCAGGAGCAGTGGGCAGTCACCTGGGGACAGCCCCAGGGCCCTCTGCAATGATTCAGAGCCATTCTAGTCCACAGTTCTCCCCTCCCTGTCTGCCTCGTGACCAACGCTGGTGCTTCTCCACGTGGTCCACCCCTGTGGCATGCTGTGTACCTTAGGATCTGTGAGTAAAATAGATTTTTGAATGGCCGTTGGCTCCTGGTCCATTGGCCTAAATAATATACATTAAAAAAAAAAACCGAACAGCTAAACTCATTGGGGTAAGGGCGATGACAGGGAATAGTGAGTCACCCAGGGAGGAGTCAGGAAGCATTAGCACCTGTGGGCCCGAAAGGAGCAA
>NW_021901351.1:0-584 GCF_006229205.1 Suricata suricatta
AGTTCTTAATTGGACTCTAAAGGTTCAGACTAATGGGAAAAATAGAAAAGCAACCCTATATGCAGGAAATTGGGGATACGTAAGGAAAATATAAGAAATAAAAGTACATTTTTGTTGAGGGTAAAAGAAAGTAATTTTGTCTTATATGAGACTGCTTGTTTGTAGAGAAATGGCTTTGGGGAAAAAGTTTAAAGGCAAATAAAAGTTGCCAAAGTTTCCTGTAGGGAAATCATTAAAATAAGAAATTTTATGTGTGGGGTTGAGGTAAATGGAATATTATAAGGTTGAAATTCTGCTTTTCTCTCTTTCAAAAGATAAGTTTTTCTGAACCTGTGCTCTACTCGTGTTAAGACTATGTAAATGAAGGGTTTCTCTTTTGCTAAGAAGACAAAAGCTTTAGGTCCTATCTTTATCAGGTCTTTGATTGCTTAGTTAAAACTTCTCTCAGGTTAAAAAATTAGGTTTTGCTAAAGGATCCCAAAGGCAAATGAGATCTTTTATTGCCACTTTGGTTTAATAAATATAGTTTTCAGATTTGTAACAATTTGTAATTCTATTTAGGATGTGCTTTGTAATTTCCTAAG
>NW_021901352.1:0-584 GCF_006229205.1 Suricata suricatta
ACTACATTGTACACCTGAAACTAATATTACACTGTATGTTAACTAACTGGAATTTACATAAAAACCTTAAAAAATAAAAAAGAAATAAAGGGTAATAAACAAATAAAGCCTATTTGCTTGAAAATTAATCATGTTATTGTTTTTTCTTTCCTAGTAGTCAACTCCACCACATGGAATCGGGAAATGATACACAGATTTCAGAGTTTCTTCTTCTGGGATTTTCTTAAGAACCAGAACAGCAGCCCCTCATATTAGGGCTGTTCCTCTCCATGTATCTGATCACTGTGCTTGGAAACCTGCTCATCATATTGGCCGTCAGCTCTGACTCCCACCTCCACACGCCCATGTACTTCTTCCTTGCCAACGTGTCCCTTGTAGACATCTGCTTCACCTCCACCACCGTCCCCAAGATGCTGTGGAACATCCAGACTCAGAGCAAAGTCATAACCTACGCAGGCTCCATCACACAGATGCATTTTCTCATACTCTGTGTAGAGTTGGATGACCTTATCCTATCTGCAATGGCCTATGACCGCTTTGTGGCCATCTGTCTCCCCCTGCACTACACAGTCATCATGCACCCC
>NW_021901353.1:0-584 GCF_006229205.1 Suricata suricatta
GTCACCCTCTTGAAAGTTTCATATGACTCGTAGCACAGATGACATTCAAAAATCTTTACCCTGTGTGGTTTTTTTCTCTTATAAATAGAATTATTTCTGTAAGAAACTCTGAGCGAGTGGCATCAACAAAATTAAATCTTCTGGCTTGGAAAACAGGGACCAGCTCCTTCATTAATTGACACTATCCTGTGAACAATGGGTTGAGAGTCCATTTATATTTGTCAAGTGGCAAAGGAATATATCATTTTGGGGGAATTCTTAAAGATATATTTTTAAAGATGTGTGGTAAATATAAAGATCAAGTAAGGAAAGTTTAGTTTGAAGTTTTGCTTTGTAGTTTGTTTATTGGATGGACTTTTGGGATACATATTTTTCTCAACCACCCCACCCTAGTTTACAGACTAGAACCCAAAGAGGCCCCCTCCTCCATTTCTAGCTGTGGATACCCATGGGGTCATCTTAAAATTAATATATTTCCCCTTTACCACCCCAGAAAATGCAGAGGTATTGGGAGTCTCTGAAGCATATATGTGCTCATGTGTGGTTTTATCTTACCCTCTGCCATTATAACCCCTCCCCCAACA
>NW_021901354.1:0-584 GCF_006229205.1 Suricata suricatta
AGCGGTACCCCCCTGTGTGGCTCCGGGGGACTTCTCTGGCTCCCACAACGCTTCATGCCTATCCTCACCCCTGCAGACAGAACCCTGGGAAAGCCTGGGATTTACCTCCAACTTGAGCTTAGGTTTTCCCTCTTGTCCATTAGGAACTTAAAAGATCACAAGAGTTATTCATGACTCCCAACTAAGGGTGTTTAAGGCAGGATTTTTTATGTTTTTCTAACAAACAACCACAAAATAGGGAAAACAGCCTTACCGTCGTGCTGTTGGGGAATCACTGCACATCCACGTGATGGAATATTTATAGCTGATGACATTTATGCCCTGACATCCACGGTGCAGAGAACTGTACGTGGTACAACGTGAGAGACCAATTGAGGCGGGTCTGAGAGTACATATTCAGCTTTAATCCTTATTTTATAAACTAAGAAGACTTTATATATGCAGTAAAATACTGGAGCTGGATTTTATTTTTTCTCTCTTGTGTAGGAATATATTATAAAGTTTCCACTCCCTCTCAGATCAGAAAAATAAATGAACATCATTAAAAGAAAAGATCTAATAAAGGCGTAGAGCAGCCGCTAGCC
>NW_021901355.1:0-584 GCF_006229205.1 Suricata suricatta
AGTCTAGCCAATCCAACCTAAATAAAAACAGACTTACACTTAGGCTGAAAACATAGAGTGGGGTGGCAACCCAACAAAAACTGAGTTTAATTTTTTTAGGTAGAATGCAATAATATTATTTTTTCTATTAAAAATGGTGAATAAAATAATGATATAAACACTAGGTTTTATATGTGAAATTGAAGAGTTGATACAAATTTGGATCATCTTTGTTGAGTCTTCATCATAATTATTTTTTAAATTTATTTTAATGACTTTTATTCACTTTTGAGGTAGAGACAGGGTGAGTAGGAGAGTGGCAGAGAGAGAGGGAGACACAGAATTGAGGCAGGCTCCAGGCTCTGAGCTGTCAGAACAGAGCCCCATGTGGGGCTCTAACCTGTGAACCACGAGATTATGAACTGACTCAGTCAAATGCTTACTGAATTTTACCCATGATTATTCTTCAGTACAGTCAAATTGTGGTGTATTGTTTAGGAATGTGTGGTAATGATTTCCAGTTCTCAGATTTGCCTGGTTCTGCTTTCTTTTCAGGTACTTGAGAGTCCATATTCAGCCCCTTTTAGAGAAGGGTCACTAGTCTG
>NW_021901356.1:0-1340 GCF_006229205.1 Suricata suricatta
ACCATGGACTGTTTGAGTTCACTCCTGCCTTAGCCAGTTACCAGTTACATGACCTTGGGCCAGTTATATAACCTGTTAGTACCTCAATTTTCCTCTTCTGTACCTACCTTGTAGGGTTGTTTTGGTATTAAATGAATTTATATTTATACAGCTCAGTGCCTAGGACATAGAAAGCACTCTTTAAGTATTTGTTAGTAAAGTATTTGTTGGAAATGAGGTCTGGGCTGGAGGCAGGAATTTGAGTCTGGCGCCTTAGCCCGCTCGGCCATCCTGACACCGCTGGAGGCAGGAATTTGAAAGCCATTAGCATGTGGTAGTAGCTGAAGTTCTTGATAATGAAAGATAACGGTGACTAGAAGTGTCATGTTGAGTGACAGAAGTGGGCCAAGGACAGAACCTTTAGGAACACTAACATTTAAGGAGTAGCTACAGTGGATAGATTCAGTAAGGAGACAAAGAAGGACAAGCCATAGATAAGAAAAAGCTAAGGGAAGAGTGTTGTGTCCAAAGTCATGAAAGTAAAATGGAAATGGGAATAGCCAACAAGGCCAAATGCCACACAAAGATGCTGAAAAGTATTTACTGGGTTTAGGGTTGGAAAATCATTATTTTATGAAATGAGTTCATTTAAGTGGGTAAATAGGGCTAAGACAGATTGCTGAGGGTTAAATAGTTGGAGAGAGCATATGAAAGCAGAGAAAGAAGTAGGCTATTGGGAGGAACTTGCTAAGAAGAGAAGCAGGATAACAATTAGAAAAGAATATTGGTTTGATGGAAGTATCATTTTTTTTCTTAAATGAGAGGGACTTGAGCCTACCTGTGGTCTATAAGGAAGGAATAGTAGAAGGGAAGAGACTATCATTGATGGAGCAGAGTCCTGAAAGAGACAGGGATCAGATAAAGAGCACAGGTAGATTACTTAGAAGAGGAAAAAACCTATTTGAAACTGGAGGAAGAAGGGAGAAAGAATGCAAATAAGTTTAGAAATGGGAAACTGAGGGAGTTCATATCTTGTCAATGACCAGTTTCCTCTGCGTTAGCAAAGGCGGTACCACCCAGTATGAGATACAAGGATATGGTCAGTACCTTACCATGGAATGCTGAACCCTGTCATAGGTACTTGCTGTTTTTGTTGAGGTTAACAAACTTGGAAGCTTGGTTGTCAGAAGGGTCATCCACATACACGGTGAAGTTGCCGATGATGATGATGGCAAGGGTTGTAGTGAAAGTGAGACGGATAGATGACACAATTGAGGAGTGGTAGAGGGTGGCATAATCAGATAACATGAACTTGAAAGGAGGGAGGGTTTTTATGGAGGTGGAAGCATCATGTCTTCAGC
>NW_021901357.1:0-584 GCF_006229205.1 Suricata suricatta
CTTCCTGATGCAGGTGCCCTGGTTATACACTAAACAGAGTTGTCGCCGAGCTGCTGCTGCCGGGATGGAGGGGCAGCATGGCATGGCGAGGAGCTTCCCACAGTGCCCGCTTGTCCTGGTAGGACTAGGTGTGAGATCCGGTCAGTGCCACCATCTTGTACGCTTCGGGGGAAGGGAGCCGTGGGAGGCGCGGAACAGGAACGTGGCTCTGGCTGCGGGCGGTCTGTGGGCAGAAGGCCCGTGAGGTCCGGGTCAGAAGTCCGGGAGAGGCACAGGGTGAAGGAAGCGTGTGGGTCAGAGCCGGTCTGTGCTCAACGGGAAGCCGGGCGCGGGGCGGGGCGTGGCCCCAGGCTGCGGCAGGGGGCGGGGCGGGGGCGTGGCGTTTCGCAGGACTGAGGCTCGCGTGGTGTTGACAGAACGTGCAGAGGGCGGACAGCGTGGGGGGCACGCCTCAGGGACGAAGCTGAGGAAGTCCGGGAGGGACCCATGGCGCTGGGACCGCGAAGGGCGGCAGCAGCACGTGGGCGGGGTCAGGGCTGCGGCGGTGAATGGCGGCCTCTCCCCGTGGTGACCCCCCCCCCCCC
>NW_021901358.1:0-584 GCF_006229205.1 Suricata suricatta
ATGCTAAGTGAAATAAGTCAGGCAGAGAAGGACAGATACCATATGTTTGCACTCATAGGTCTAACAGGAGAAACTTAACAGAGGACCATAGGGAGGGGAAGGGGGGATGAGAGTTGGGGAGAGAGGGACACAAACCATGAGAGACTATTGAATACTGAAAATGAACTGAGGGCTTAAGGGGGAGGGGGAGGGGGAAGGGGGTGATGGTCATGGAGTGGGGGGCACTTGTGGGGAAAAGCACTGGGTGTTATATGGAAACCAATTTGACAATAAACTATTTTAAAAAAGTATTTCACACTGATAATTATTTAATTTAATGTTTTTTATTATTTTGGACATTTTCTGACTGAATTTTATAGAAAAGGGTCAAATTGTATAAGCCATATTAACCTACATTTTAAATATTTGAAGGGCATGAATGAATGTTTCTGAATTCACATCTATCTTTATAGTATAAAATTTAACAACAGAATATTCATGCAGATGAACAGCAAAATGCTGCTAAGTTGCAAACACAGATACATAGATTTATATTTAGTTTCTTTCCATTCTGAGTCTACATAGCTGATGAAGGTTTATTTTCA
>NW_021901359.1:0-584 GCF_006229205.1 Suricata suricatta
GAACATGAGTATGCAAATCTCTTTGAGAGCCTGTCATTAATTCTTTTAGATATATACCCCAAAGTCAGTGTTTTGTGCCAGTTTCAGCCCATCAATAACCAATGTTATGGTTGTACTGGCCCTTGTGATTCTTATTATGATTGCAAGATACCCTTCAGCAACAACCATCAGGAAACTGGGGAAAATAGAGGTGTATTACTTACAAGACATGAAAATTACACAGCACACTTGGGGCCATGCAGTGAAGTCGTGCGTAGAGAAAGAGAGAGAGAACGCACAGCCGGGAGCTTCTGCTTATACTGAGATCCATGAGGGTGGAGGTCTAGGGTTTGGTGGGCTCAGTCTTTATTGGTAAATTTAAAACATAAAAGCAGGAATTTAAAGTGTGAGAAAAGAAGAGGCAAATGGCCCAGAAGGTCAGTTACTGAAATTAACCAAGGTTTCTAAAACCAAGGAGCCCTGATTAAGGCAAGTACCCTGGCACTTTATCTAGTCCCAGGACTAGGTTTATTTTGAGATAGCTGTCCTTGAAGTGCAGGTCTCTTTGAAAAAGGTACCCATACATCAGGAAGGGAAGGGGGAAA
>NW_021901360.1:0-584 GCF_006229205.1 Suricata suricatta
GAACTCACAAACCATGAGATCATGACCTGAGCCAAAATCAAGAGTTGGACACTTAACTGACTGAGCCACCCAGGTACCCCAAGAAAGGGCATTTGGGGTGATTTAGTTTGAATTTCCAGAATGGCCTAATCAGAGAGGTCCTCAAATGACGTCCAGGAAGACTACCTGGGGTATGAAGTGAAAATGTCCCTTGTGAGGGAAGGAGCATCTCTAAATTCTCCTTTCCCTTTTCAGAGCTGAGAGCAAAGTCTGCATGGAGCTAGTCTCCAAAAACCTTGTTAAATGAGAAAGTGACTCGGAGCGATGTGCATTCATGTGGTGGCTGAGGTTCTCAGAAAAGGTCAGCGAAGCGGGCTGGAAAGCAGGGAGCAGTGTGCCCCGGGGTGGCCGCAGTCCGCCTGCAGGGGCTCCCTGGGAGGGGTCTCCGAACCCCACCCAAGCCCCACTGATCCCCACTCTCGCTCTCTGGTGACCCCGAAATCTGAGCATGCGTCAGGCTGCCTGAGACCCTCAGAGGCATCCTCCAGTTTGAGGACCACAGTCCCAAGACAGAACTCGAGGGAAAGGGGTGCCCAAGGTCACAT
>NW_021901361.1:0-584 GCF_006229205.1 Suricata suricatta
ACCACTGGCTCCTGTGTGCATTTTGTTCACCAGCCCTTTGGCGACACAGGTAACTGAGGATTTTGTCATCCTGGTGTGGACGAGGCGGGGCAAGCTCTGCCTGCCTCCACTTTCTCTGTTCTCATCCAAGCCATAAATATCTCTGTTTTGAGACACATTCATCCTTGCAAATCAGCCTTCCCCACTAGGGGTTACAGTGGCCCAAATGGAGAGTTTGAAGATGGAGAAAATCAGAAGGAAGAAATGATGAGTTCTTTGAGTACTTCTTTTTCTCTTTATTTTCGGTAGGTGTGTACCCAGATATTTCGGGAACCCCCAGAAGCTTGGAGGTAGCTGCCAGCCATGCAACTGTAACAACAATGGCCAGCTGGGCACCTGTCACCCTTTGACTGGAGGTAAGAGAGACTCACACCTTTGTTGACCCGAATTTATCAATATGGTATGAAATAGCAGGCCCCGAACCCAGGCAAATATCTTCAAGAAGCATAATACCCAGTTCCAGTGAACAGATGTTTTGACAACCTTTAAAATGCTTAGGTAGAATTTACAGTTTGGTGAATAACTTACTCAAAGTAGGTTTTTTA
>NW_021901362.1:0-584 GCF_006229205.1 Suricata suricatta
TCTTGGCCCTAATTGACTCATATTCACTGGGGAGATGGTTTCCTTTTGTTGGTTGACTGGAGTGTTTACAGAGAAAAAGCAATAGCTTTACCTGTCTTTAGTTTTTACCCTATCTTTAACTTTTTTATGGATCCTGATTAATTTCCCCAACTGTATTTTAAATTACCCTCAAATAAAGGAAGACCCCCCCCTCAAAAAAAAAGGAAGAGAGGGATAGAAGAAAGGAGAGGATGGGCAGTATATCTGTCTGGGTAGGAACCTTGGTAATGAGGTAGTAATATTTATTGTTAATAAGAGCACTCCAACACACACCCACAAAATTCCCTTTAATGTGAGGAAATCAAGAAGTTTAAAAAAATAAGACACTCAAACAGATTAATCTAAGTAGCGGCAAAACCAGGATTCAAACCCAGGTCTGTGTTACTCCAAAGCCTATACTCTTAAGTCATTACCTCGATGAAAACAGCCCCCAGACATGCACCTAGGTTTGTAACCTCACACTCAGCTACCACACATTTAATTTTGTCAGTCGCATTGACCTCTGTGATCTTTGCTTAATGGTACAAATAAAGTGAATATTAAGC
>NW_021901363.1:0-584 GCF_006229205.1 Suricata suricatta
GTGTACAACTGCAGTGGCACCACTCAAAGGCAACTGGTGACTCCGTGGTGCCCAGATCCCACGCCTCCCGTGGGTCCACATTCAGCGCCAGCTCCCCACCCCATCGGAGAGTGCTCGTTCCTCGAGTCTTCTTGATACTCTGACCTATCACTCGCCTTTGATTAAGATATTCCATCGCCTCCCTATATCAGTCCCCCAAAGTCTCATTCACTTTAATTTTTTTAAGTTTATTTATTTTGAGAGATAGAGAGCAACCAGGGGAGGGGCAAACAGAGAAAGAGAGAGAGAATCCCAAGCAGGCTCTGCACCATCAGTACAGAGCCTGATGCAGGGCTTGACCTCAGGAACCGTGAGATCATGACCTGAGCTGAAACCGAGAGTCAGATGCATAACCTACTGAGCCACCCAGGCACATTTTTTCCCTAATTTTCCTTAAAGTTTATTTATTTATTTTGAGTGAGAGAGAAACAGAGAGAGCAAGTGGGGGAGGAGCAGAGAGAGGGAGTCACCCACCTTTAAACTTCATTTCAAACTTACTTCCATCCATAAAGCTTTTGTGTCATTGAATTCTTACATAACGGAAT
>NW_021901364.1:0-584 GCF_006229205.1 Suricata suricatta
TCGGCCTCTGATTCGCAGGAGATTAAAATCCAGCAGACTTCAAAAAATCCCACCCTCCCAATGCAGAAGTTGCGGGATATCCAGAGAGCAATGGAGCTGTTGTCCGCATGCCAGGGCCCTGCCAGGAACATTGATGAGGCTGTCAGACTCAGGCACCAGTTTTGGGACACGCAGCCGGTACCCAAATTAAGTTCCAGAATCTGTAAGATAAAGGATAACGTGTCATCCACATCTCATAATAGTTCACTTCTGGACAAGTAACCGGTTTTGTCATATAAAAATCAGGGAACAGTTCTTGTCTGTGCCTTCAAATGGTGGTTTTCACACTGTTCAAAGTTACCACTCGTCTCCCAGCCACACACCTTACAAAGCAATTCTCCCCACGGGGCTTTTCTTTCAGGCTCTAGAAATAAAGGTATTTGATAGTGGAAGGAGACTCTAGCATGAATTTACAGATTTTAAATGCCATTGAATTGAGTGACCGTTAGCTAAAGCGATTTGGGTTTACTGACCCGAATGTACTGGGTTTACTGAGTGCTGCTTGGCAAGCTGTTGGTGGCTGTGAGGTCAGTACCCCAGGGGGA
>NW_021901365.1:0-584 GCF_006229205.1 Suricata suricatta
AAATGTAAATGCCAAATCTCAATGTCGATAGGAAGCTTTTAGCGCTGACCCGTGGAGACTTTGGCTTTCAGATTTGTCTTCAGTCTCATCTGCTTGGGCTCTCGGCTCGCAACAGTTTTGGCTCAGACCGGGTCAGTGAGCGTTTCCCCACTTGGAGGCCACGGGACAGTCAGGGAACATGAAGGGACAGCATGCACTGCGCTTCGGAGGAGGCCCCGGTGGTGGCAATGTGTGACCCGGGTGTTCAGGGGACACGGGACAGTGTGGCGAGGGCCTGCCCTTGTCCACACGGGGCAGCCGATCCTCGGTGTCCAGCCGGCACTGCCGCGTCCCTCCTGGTTAATGCTCCTAACCGGCTCTTTCTCAGTGTTCCTGTGATGTCCCCGGGCTCTGTCTCACGCCTCTCCTCTTTTTCTCCTGTTTTCCATCAGGTGGCAGCAGACTTCCAAGTCTTCAGGTCTGTCCAGCAGCTTACAGCCCGCAGGTGCCAAAGCTGATGCCCTCAGGGAAGAGATGGAAGAGGCAGCCAACAGAGTGGAGATTTGCAGGGTACCCCCGCCCCCTTGCTCCTCTTTACTGGGACA
>NW_021901366.1:0-584 GCF_006229205.1 Suricata suricatta
GAGCGCGTTTTCTGCCTTGAAACATCGGCATGTGACAGAATGACTGACGTTTGCGGTTTTTCCATTTATGTGCCCGTTTCTCCTTGTGCGTGTTTATTAGTTTATTTAGCTGTTCGTGGCTGCATCAGCATCTCGTTACGTGCTTCATACTGATGCTATGTGTGGATCAGTAATTGCAGGTCCATGTGATTTAAAACTTGGATATCCTGAAAAATAAAGTGGAATAAAGTACCTCGTTGAGCTATTCATCATGTTTTCCCCCTCACTCTCTGAAGAGCCCTCATTCAGGATGGAGGAGGTAATTTCACTCTTTGCTGCACAGCAGACATTCAGAAACACCCACTCTCCCAAATTAGGTCAAAGGCCGCAGGAATGCAATAAAGGTAAACATTCTAAGAATCAGATCCACTAGGAACTTAGAAGTTAGGATTTATAAAGTTAAAGAATGCCAGGCGGCATTACATATAGCAGCTTGGTATATTAAAGGACTCGATACAGGCGAAGTAGGCACGTGGAAATATAAAAGCACTTGTAAGGGAGCGTGGCTCTTTCCTCTGAGAGCATGGGCGCTGGGACCCCCGGGC
>NW_021901367.1:0-1340 GCF_006229205.1 Suricata suricatta
GTCAAGCCAAAACCTAATGTACCCCCCTCATTGCCACAACTGATGTGGCTCCTAATATCTCTGCTGCTATAAAATCCTTTTCCAAATGTCCAATTCATACATCAGTCTCAAGACTCATCTTGTCTCAGAGCAATTCCCAAGATGGGAAAAGGAGCAGGAGAGCATAAATCCCCTGAGCTGCCCTACTGGCTCCTAGTATTTCACCCACCACCAGCACTGTGTCCTGTGTTTAACCGCCAACTCAAGTCAGTCCAGCTCTCATTCTAGAATCCTCAATGTAGCGCTTGTAACAATGTGCCCTTTCTGCAAAAGGAATGCACTGTGGAGGAATAATCTAGGTTTTCCTCTCAACCTTAAGTGGATCTTGCATTAGTTTCCTGAGGTTCTCCTTGTAGTGCCTGTATAGCCTGAGGTTTCTTCCAGGGTCCAAGTGAGGAGAGCTAGAAAGTGATGGAGTATTCTGGTTGCTGGAGGAAGAGGGATGGATGTCCAGGGTCACATCCAGCATTTAGAACACACACCAGTTTGTAGGAGGCAGAACCAAGATCACTAAGCAAACGAACATCAAACTCACTCTCTTATTGCCATATCCCAAGACAAACTGCTGATGAGATTTTAGTGAACTTATAATTATTTATCACTCTGAATGTATATCTACTCTTTATGAAGATGATCATATCTTATGTTTCTTCTTAACCTGCCTTAAAAAGTTATCACAAATATGCTTTTTAGGCCTCAAATATTTCTATCACTTCTTTTTCTAACTTGGTATTTTATTGTTGTACAAGATAATTCATTAAAGCTCTCCTCTGTTATTTAAAATATTCATTGTCTTGTTTTTTTTTATGGACTGAACCCTTTTTACTGCTATCCCATGGATAAGTAGAATAAGTCCCCCAAATATTAGTATGAGCATTCACATTATTTTTTGTGAATTTTAATTTATTCTTACAATAATGTGTTTACATTATTCAAAATCAAAACTATGTAAAATATATACTCAAATATCCTCTTACCATTTTTGTTTAGGTTTATAGACTCAACATTTTGTAATATGAAAATATAAGTAAATATGAACATAACTATTGTCTTATTTTTCTCTTCTTAACAGAGGTAGGAAAATGTAATTATTTTTCTGTATTTTGATTTTTGTTTGTTTTTTTATTTTTTAATGTTTATTTATTTTTGGGAGAGAGAGAAACAGAGTGTGAGTGGGGGAAGGTCAGAGAAAGAGGGAGACACAGAATCGAAAGCAGGCTCCAGGCTCTGAGCTGTCAGCACAGAGCCTGACATGGGGCTCGAATTTACGGACTGTAAGATCATGACCTGAGCTGAAGTCG
>NW_021901368.1:0-584 GCF_006229205.1 Suricata suricatta
AAAAAAAAAAAAAAAGGGCCCAGGCTCAATCCCAAACCAATTGAGTAAGAACTTCCTGAGGGCTGGGCTGAAGCACTAGCATGTTCCACATCACCCTGGGTGACTCGAACGTGCAGCCCGGGCTGACACGCACCGCCACAAAGGGGCCCCATTCCACCTACGTGACTAGAGCCAACTCACATCGTGCTTCAATTCAAACAGACTGAAAATTCACCCTGTCATCCCTTCCCCCAAACAGCTCACATTTCGATTTCTCTTCACATTCTCATATCTGCTTCTTTTGAGATAGCGCTATCAAGAAAAATAATCTCCCCAAATAGGCACCTTTCACAGTTATGCAGTTTCTGCTTTGGACACTGTCTTCTCTAAATAAAAGCAGATTCGTCCTTGGCAAGAGAGAGGAGAGGTTAAAACAAAGGAAAGGGGCAGCTGACTGCTGACCCAGACTGGAGACAGAAAGCGAATGAATGCTCTCTCCTTCCCTGTCTCTCACCCGCAGGATTCATCTCCAAACACCCTCCGCCCTCAGGCAGCAGCCCACACCTGTTGGTGTTTCCAGAACCATTTCTGTCGGGGCGCCCAAG
>NW_021901369.1:0-584 GCF_006229205.1 Suricata suricatta
CCAAGATCTGATTACTTTTGCCTTCAAGCATGATTCCCACTTGCTTTGTCCACCCATCTCTTTTTCCAGAGATCACGAGCTATCAAAGTTCTGTCTAAGGAACCTACCTCCTTAAACACATTGCCTTTCTTCCTTCAGTTATATGACAAAACTCTGTTGTTTTATGATTAGAAGAAATTAATTACTTATATTTTTCTTCAATGTCTTGTTTGACAATGAAATGTAGGGAGAAAATTTACTAATTTGAAGGTGTGAAGAGCTAACAGGAAAAGAACTACTGACAAACATTTCAGAGTTCGAGCAATGTGTAAAATTTCAACTAGTTTGGATTTCGTGGTCCCTCTCCACCACTGCTTAATTCCCAGAAGAGAAGACAATTGTTTAAAATTCCCTATCTAATAGTATAGCTGAGCCGAATCCAAAGTCTAATACTTAGAGAAATTAGTTTGCATTTATCGTTCTCTATATTTTTCTCTTCCGAACATCTTAGCCTAAATATATAGTTTTAGTCTGACATAAAGCTTATTTTGTTACTCAAGTTATTATATAGGATTGAGCTTGGTGGTTTGGTTTGCTAAACCTAC
>NW_021901370.1:0-584 GCF_006229205.1 Suricata suricatta
TCTCCTCAGTATATGTTCTGTGAGGCGGCCCTGGAATGTTTGGATCCTCTGTTTTGTTTTTGGGACGGTGGGTCTCTGCAGAACTCTGCATGCCAGTGAGCCAGTTCCCAAAGCAGAACCCGTTTTGCATGTCACAATCAAGATATATGTGGCAATCTGAGACACACTGGTTGACTATAGAAGGAACTAATGTAGAGCCGCTCTTAATTAATAGTAACATTTCTAAGACTGCATTTTTGAAGCAATTTTTCCTTTCTTTTCCAAAGTGGCTAAGGTTGTAGGAATGTGTGGTATTAAATGAACTGTAAAGTTGCCTTTGAAATGTTGTTTAAAAGGCTAGCAATTGCGACCTGAGGGGATGATCATATATTAATAAAGATTACAAAAAAAAAAAAAAAAGAGTTGGATGCTCAACCGACTCAGCCCTCCAGGTGCCCCTGATAAAATTTAAATTTGACTGATAATCCCTATTCATAATTTAGCTTGAAAAGATTTAAGAGAAAGAATTCATTCACAAAATCGTAGCCTAGAATATATAAAATGAGAGTATCTCAGTATAACACTTTCCACATTCTGGAACAAAA
>NW_021901371.1:0-584 GCF_006229205.1 Suricata suricatta
CATTTCTGCCTGTCTCCTCACTCACCTGATTCATCAGTCACCGTCTTCTCGCTTCCCACCAGCCTCTCATTTTCAGTAATTAACATAGTCAAGTTTCTCTCAACTGAAAAACCAAATCCCTTTCTGTTTCTGGTTCCTATTCCACCTATTTCTTCCCGTTCTCCCCTCTCATACCTAAGTGTCCACACACACACACACAAAACAACATGTGCTCTTAGTTTCTACTTCTTCACCTATGCTTTATCAGTTTTATTATAAAATATTATATATGTGTAAAATGATTGGTATAAATGATGTAAATAATAATTAAAATGTATCCAGAGCTCAGCTTAGGAAATAGAATGTTATCAACGCTCTTAAAATAAGCTTGTGGGGCACCTGGGCAGCTCAGTCAGTTGAGAGTGACTTTGGCTCAGGTCATGATCTCACAGTTTGTTTGCCCCCAGTTTGAGACCAGTATCAGGTTTGGCACTGATGGTACGGAGCCTGCTTGGGATCCTCTGTCCTTCTCTCTCTCTCTCTCTCTGTCCCTCCCCTCCTTGCTGTCTCTCTCAAAAATAAATAAACCTTTAAAAAAATAAGCT
>NW_021901372.1:0-584 GCF_006229205.1 Suricata suricatta
TCCCAGGAGTGACAAACCCTAAAGACATTTTTATCCTTCTTTCAAGGATTTTTTGTACATGTAAAATGTTTCACAGTAAAAAAAAAAAAAAAAAAAGAGAGAGAGAGAGAGAAACTTTAAAATAACAATATGAATACATAAACAGCAATACCTTGCAGGCCAAACAAAACGTGTCTGAGTGGTTGGGTAAACCCAGCCGGCTACTGTGTGGGGTCCCTTGTTCCGAGACCTCGCGGCTGGTGAATCAGGCTCTCTGAAGTTCTTCTGATACTGTAGGCAAGACCCCTGCAGCTCCTGGATTACTTTCTCCTGTTTTCAGATCCCAGTCTGCCCAGAAGGGAGCAGGTGACATGCCCAGGACGCTGGGTCTGAAAACCGCCATCACGGGGCCCTCTTCTGGGGTACCACAAGTGCACGGGGCACCAGGAACAGCGGGTGATGTGGGGGTGCTTTCCGATGAAAGGAGAATGAACCCCTCATCTGAGTGACCCGCACAGCCCAAGGTAAAATAAATTAAGGGGCTGTGGCCAAGACATTAATTTCACCCGGAAGCTCTTGTGTGGTTCGGTGTACCCTCCCCCCAG
>NW_021901373.1:0-584 GCF_006229205.1 Suricata suricatta
TAGCCACATATCCATTGCCTGTGGGAAACGCTGAGGGCAGAGTTTAGACTTCCAACCTAGCCAGCACAAAGTGAGTCATCTGAGCTCCTCTCCTACACTGCCAGGGTAGTATCAGAGAATCCCAAGTAGGAAGCCAGGACTTTTATCCCTTTTAGGTGGGAACAAATACCCTATGTGGTATCCGTGAAAATCACCAAGGGAGCAGAAACCAGAAACCTCTGCTTCTTCAGTGAGGGTGATACCAGGAGAATCCCAATGGGGAGCTGGAACTCCCAATCCCACCATGCAATAAAGAGGAGACATTCTCTACTGTGTCAATAGAGGCTGTGTAGAGAACCTTCACTCCCAGTCTTACCGTGCAATGACAGAGTGATGCCACACTTGCCCTCTTGTCTGCTGAAGCGAGGTCAGAGAAAGCCAGCCAAAATGGAAGTTTCGAACAAGCTCATAACAATCCTGATTTCAGTGTAAGATCACTTATCATACCAAGAACCAGGAGAATTTCAACTTGAATTGAAAAAAGATGAAAGATGCCAAGAACGATATAAAAATAATTCTGAATCATCTTGCAAAGACTTAAAGCA
>NW_021901374.1:0-584 GCF_006229205.1 Suricata suricatta
CTCAGAATTACTGATGCCTAACAGGTGATACACTTAAACCTGAAAATTCCTTACATGTCTACTAAATGAATTGATATTTTACTTTGCTTATGTTATAAAATATCAGCCATATAAAGGTAGTTTATTTACAGTCTCTATAACTTTTAAAAATACCAACGAGTGCATGATCAATAAACTCTTATCTGAGCCTGGAAACATTTTGACTAAAGCACAAAATCCAGGTCATACCTGAAGATTACGCTTGCTTTTCCTTATGTTATGCTGCAACAAAAAATTATTTTCCAAAGAAAAGCGGCTGTACTGATCATCCAGCTGTGATAGGAGGTCATGAAAACGGATGGTGGCAAACGAAACATCATTAGCGGCGTGTTCCCTGGGGGTTTGAAATTTATACAAGTCACTTCAGACACTACTTTAAACGAACAAAATAAACACTGCTTTCCTTATCAAAATTATTTCAAAAAACAAATTTTAAGTATGTTCTTAGGTTTTGTTCCTTCTTTTAAGACTGATGTTGCTTTCAAAACAGCAGTTTGTACATTTTTTCTTTTTCTTTTTTTTAATGTTTATTTTTGACACAGAGA
>NW_021901375.1:0-584 GCF_006229205.1 Suricata suricatta
TTTAGTGTAAGGATATTTCCATCTTATCCTAATATGCTAATATCCTAATATTTTTTTATCATGAATGTATACTAAATCTTATTTAAGACTTTTTCAATAGCAGTTGAGCTGGTAAGGTTTTTATTAACATTTTAATGTTGTGAATTAGAATTTTAAATATTGAAGTATTGTTCCAATCCCAAGACATATCCTCCTTGGTCATGGTAAAATAATTCTTAAAACAATTTATTTCTTTATTATTTCATAGAGAATTTTAACCTTTGTCCCTAAGTGAGATTTGTCTATATAATTTTTCCTGTTCTATTATTTGAGATAATAAAGCTCATGTGAAATAAGCTCTCTCTGTTTTACTGCCCTCTGGAAAAAGTAATTAAAGATAATAGTGATCTTATTCGATGTTTTGGCAAGGAAAGGTATCCTTAAGACAACCTTGGCCTGGCTCCTTTTGGGTTGGAGACAAATATTTTTTAATTAATAACTCTATGTAGTTAATATTTATTGTTCTGGCAAAGTATCCTATTAATTTTGAGAAAATTTTATAATACATTTATTTTTCTAAAGAGGTATCTGTTTGATGTGCTTTC
>NW_021901376.1:0-584 GCF_006229205.1 Suricata suricatta
GGGTCTTATAGTTCTTAGCAGTTAGCAAATCTCAGTATGTATAAATGTGCATTTGTAGCCCCCCAAAAATCCTAACTCTCAAATCACATAGAGCAGAGCAATAATTAGAAACATAATCATCACATCAAATGTAAATTACCTTAATTAAACCATTTGTTCAGTACAATGATTTTTACAGTTCTTTTACTCTAATTTAGCCATTAATCTCTGATTTTAACAAATAAAATTATTGAGCACTAGTATTTAAAAAGACCTAGTTTAAAGAGCTCTCTGGGTAAAAGAATGTACTTAGAAAATACTTGGAATAAGCATGCTGTAAGATTCTCTTTGCTCTACTATTTTTCCTTTAGTCCTTATTGTTGTAAAAGGCATGTTTAAGTTTTTAAAAGATTATAACAATACATATGAGAAGAAGAAACTATGGAGGAATAAAGTAAGCTACAATCAATTTTTCTTTTAGGAGCCCCCCCTCCCAGGTTTAGAGTGATTAATAATGTGGTTATAATAAAATAGAATTTGTAACCAAAGATAAAAGATGTCAACCTTAGTTTTTATAGTCACACAAATGTAAATTAAAATATAAA
>NW_021901377.1:0-584 GCF_006229205.1 Suricata suricatta
AAAAAAGGACAAGGTGATATTTGGGCTATCAGAAGACCTAGGCTTGAGTCCTCTACCTTCAGTAGATAGTGAACCTTAGGAAAGTCATTTAAATTTCTCTGGGCCTTAGCTTCCTTATTTAAAAAATAGTAATAGCAATAGTTCTCCAGACCATAGTACTGTTACTATTCATCAAATAGAACTAGAATAAAGGTATTGAACTTAATCTAGTGTTTGGAAATCAGACTGGAGAGTCATACTACCTGGTATTTTTGAATCCTTACTTTAGCATTTAACAACTATTTATTTGAGAGAGAGAGGCAGCAGGGAAGGGGCAGAGAGAGAGGGAGAGAGAGAGAGACAGAGAGAATCCCAAGCAGACCCATCATTGTTAGCATGGAATCCAATGTGGAGTTCGAACCCACAAACTGTGAGATCATGACCTGAGCCAAAACCAAGAGCCAGATGCTTAACCAACTGAGCCACCCAGGTGCCCCATGAACTATAATTTTAGACAGATTATGTAAGTCTCATGCCCTTGTCCATAAATGGAAGGTATTGTGTGATTTAGTGAGATAATACATTAAAAGTGTTTTAAAACAGTG
>NW_021901378.1:0-1340 GCF_006229205.1 Suricata suricatta
CCACACCACATGCTGATTCTATTCCCTATCCTCTCTCCCTGCTGTTTTCCAACACTGCTTCTTGCTGCGCATTATTCTAGCTGCCAGTCCACGGCCACAGTCTCTTTGGCGTGTGAGGCGGGTGGCAACAACCAGCCTCTGGAGTCTGCTGAGGTCCTTAGTGCCGGCAGACTCCTGCCGCCTGTCACTGTGTCTGCCTCCCAGGAAGCTGTGATGCAGGCAGGGTGGAACGTTATCACCCACAAATTACTGACAAGGAAACTGAGACCCGGACAGGGTCATGGAGGGACAATGGAAGGGCACACCCCCCGCCCCCAACAGGTATGTTAGGCTCCTAGTGAAAGTAGATGCTGGGGCAGGGTCCGGTCTGGCACGTGGTGGGGGCTTGGTGACTCCCTTGCCTCGCTACTGCTGAGGTCAGACCAGCTGAACAGAACATGCCAGCTCCTCAGAGAGACCACAGGCTCCCTTGGAGTCTCCCTCGGAGTCTCCCTCCTGGCTGGTGATGAGCTGCTTGAGGGCATGGGTGGAGCTGTTTCCCCTCTCTCTTTATTGCCCACATGGGGCCTGGCACAGAGCTGGCTGGCAGTCTGTGAATGTTAAACCCAACTGAAGTGAGTGAAGAGGAAGAGAGGTAGGTAGTAGAAGGGAGGGGGCTGGGCAGGGGAGGGGTGTGCTGAGAGAGAACCCCAGCTTACGTAGGAGAAGTCCTCAGCGTTCTGGCAGAGGAGCTTGGGGAAGATGGCCTGCCTCTGGAACCGTTCCTCATCCTCAAAGATGTTGCCGTACATGAAGCCATTCATCATGGTGGAGTGGGCGTGTATGTCAATATAAAACTCCAGGCTTGTTTTCTGTTGAGAGAAAGGATGACAAATGAGAAGTCTGGGGTCACAGAGCTTGCCTTAGAGGATTAGACACTAAACGTGGTGTGTGTGCGTGCACACACACACACACACACACACACACACACACAGTCACACATGCTTCCTTCTGAGGCGGGCCTACATGTCAGCAGATTTCGCAGACGTCTGCAATGTGATTGGAGGGGCTGAGAGCTGTGAGGATCAATTTCTCCTCACCCTTAACACCATCTGTCCCCAGGGGCTGAGAACACTATGATTAGCAACCGTCTTCAGAATTCTGAAGAGGTGAGGGTTTTCTTGGGTTAAGTCTTGATGCTGCTTACCCAGAAGAGTTAATACATTCATGACTAAAGGCATTAGCAGACTTTGTTTTTCTGATCAATGAGAAATACCTTTCAAGTAACATAATTGCATTTGTATTGGGCTTGCTTATGGTTTTGTCCTGAATGAGCCATTTCTAGCTGAGGGGGTCTGGGG
>NW_021901379.1:0-584 GCF_006229205.1 Suricata suricatta
GATTCTCTTTCCCTCTCTCTCTTCCCTTCCCCTTTCATACTCTCTCTGTTTCTCTCTCTGTCAAACTAAAAATAAATAAATATTTAAAAGTAAAAAAAAGTTTAATATCTGAGAAAATGATCTCAACTATTTTGATTTTTGTTGTCCTGGGGCTATTAATTTTTGTGGCATTAAAAATACATTTAATTATTTTTCACAGGAGAAATATCCATCTGTAGTCCTCAATATATTTATTTTTTCAAGTTAAGAATATAGATATAGATGTAGATAAATATACACACACACATATATATGTGTATAGATATATCCTTAAAATTTCTCCCTGTATTTTTAAAACATATATAACATATATAGGTATCCAGTAATACTAAATAGCTTTTTAATATCAAAGTGCTTTTTAATATAAATATTACATTGGTATTAGCTAAATAGGTATGGAATAATGATGTAAGCAATAATTGTTTGATGGTAGTATTTTGTAATAAAAGAATTACAGAAAAAGGTATACAAAATAATGTATGGAGAGCAAATATGTTTAGGAGGACTACATCTATAATGAAACAAACTATGTAGATTTTTTTTTT
>NW_021901380.1:0-584 GCF_006229205.1 Suricata suricatta
TGTAAATAGGGTCAAAGTTTAACTACATTTGAATATTTGTGCCTCAAATATTAAATTCATGAAGTTCTTAAATTCATAAAATTCATAACATAAGAGCTATTCGATGTGAAGTCATTAACATTTAAATGTGGGGGATAGTGGCTGAATCTTTTCTTCTTCATGATTATGGCAAAGTACTGAGCTGATCATTTTAAAGTACTTTTTAAAATTCACAGACTGGCGTATGTACATGTTAACAGCCAGAGAACTAGAGCTCACTGCATCCACCAGAGGCAGAAAGATGGGGCTTTTGTAAGATTCTGTGATGTCGCATTAACACCTAGACTAGTGTGCTAACAACCTAATGTACAACCCAAAGAGAAAACTGATTAAAAAAGCAGAAGAAAAGGAGAAGGAGGTGACTTTTATGTTAATAAGCTGCACCTGGGTGAATGCAGAGGTCCTGAGGACTTCTTGGCCTCCTGGCACTCCCTGATGGCCATGCTCTTACCTACAGTCTGGACAGGGGACAGGCAATGTAAGGACACAAGTCTAAACCAAACAGGCTTTAAGTTCCCCCTCTGATCTAGAAGGCCTAGGTTTCC
>NW_021901381.1:0-584 GCF_006229205.1 Suricata suricatta
TGCTAATCTTTAATGATTCTCACTTGTTTTATAATTATTCTTGACTGTGATTTGCTAATTTTCCTTGAAACTATGATATGAAAGTTCAGAGATCTGCATTTGCTTCTACTAGGCAATATCAGCATGGAAAGACTTCAAATTAAATTTTCCATCTGAGATTTTTTTTTTTTTTGATTATCCAAGTTGAATAAACAGGTGTTGCAAAAACATGTGAGAATCCACTTGTTATGTATACTTAGAGATTTTTTTCCCCTTTCTTCCTTCAGCACCAACATTTAAGATAAGCAATTTCCTTACAGTGGCTGGCAGAAAAAAGAGAGATTTTGTTAGATTTTTAAAAATAGTTAACACTGTGTCCATTTATTTTTTTTAAGTAATCTCTACCCTTAACATGGGGCTCAAACCCATGACCCCAGATCAAGAGTCACATGCCCTATTGACTGAGCCAGTCAAGTGCCCCCAGACGTCTTTTGGGGTTTTTTTTTGTTTATTTGTTTTTTAATCTCTAGGTCATCCTAATAGTGAGGCTCTAATTCTTTGGAGTCTCGGCTTCACAGGGGGGCTCTTTGTATTCTCATGTCCTC
>NW_021901382.1:0-584 GCF_006229205.1 Suricata suricatta
AAGCAGTTACTGAAGAATTAAAACTGTCCTAGAAGAAACTCTTATTTCCTTAATCTGGTTGAATGTAAAGTATTATTTGCATAGTGTGCTTTAATTTTAATGCTGCATTTATCAGCCTTGATTTTAAACCTCTTAAAGATGGAAATCTGAACACTCAGGGATCCAACAGGAAAAATTATCTCCTTAGTTTTCCTAAATCATGGGCAATATTCCCAAAAGGAAATATCAACTGCTTATATTTCCACTTTAGTAGTGTTTCAGTACTGAGAACATCAATAACCTGATAATTTTCTTCACAGCACAACATTAGGAAGCCTCAGTCAACATTAAATGTCTTCTAGACAGGCTACTATTTTACAATTGCCTCTCAAAAGTAATCACTGGATTTACAATCAGGTTTTGTGGCAATGACTGAGGTTTCCCAACTCAGAAT
Organism: Suricata suricatta; assembly: GCF_006229205.1. NCBI lineage: Eukaryota > Metazoa > Chordata > Mammalia > Carnivora > Herpestidae > Suricata > Suricata suricatta. The sequence continues at coordinate 434 of NW_021901382.1, forward strand.
TTGCCAGAAATTTTCCCCTCCAAAGGGAGAGGGAAAAAAGGAGTTAAGAGAGAAGTTATTTTAGACGTTTATACACATTGGGAATAGCTGAAATGTTTTTAAGTTACTAATTCTTATGCTTAAAGATTTTATGCACAGAACACAAAAAAAA
>NW_021901383.1:0-584 GCF_006229205.1 Suricata suricatta
GCTCTAACAAAACAGCCGTCTCCTAAGTGGGTTATGTAGCAATTTCTGACGACATCCAGAGCCGTGATGGCTGCCGCAGCTGGGAGCTGGGGAGATGTCTGTACGCTCGGCCTTCTTGCATCCGGGCCGCAAGCCTGCTTCTCCCTCGGATGGTGCTGCCAGCGCACCTCTGTCCAGGACACCAGGCTTGCTGTCTTCTCCCACATGGCAGGTGCAGACGTTGCCTCCGTGTAGACTGCGTTTCTCCTCTCTGGTTTCTCTCTCGAGATCTCATGGACTCCCTTGAAACCTTTGAGCTTAGATGCGCTGTGTTCCCAAACCCCCACCTCCGGACCTGACAGGCCCTCCGTTTCCATCCCAGATCTCCAGCTCTCCGCTGGTCACAGCGACCTGGGCAAGCCACCGCCGGTGAGAGCACAGCTCTGCCTCTTCCCCAAGCCAAGCCTCCCCTGTGGCGTCGCCAGCCTCCGGTGGTGGGGGCATCTCGCCCTGGCCCCTGTATCTCAATTTTGCTCCCTCCTACTTTCTTTTCTGTCTGTGATCTCACTGATGCTCGTTTCCTCCTTCTCAAACTCTGTCCCTGC
>NW_021901384.1:0-584 GCF_006229205.1 Suricata suricatta
GAAAAGCTAGTTATGAGGCATGCCTAAATTGTGCAAATGTCAAAACAAAAATTGCTATCATCACTGATTTCTTCACAAAATGAAAAGAGGCATCATCTTGACCCCTTTTGAATATAGACGGATAGAAACCAAAGACAGCAAAGCTGTAAGAGAAAGTACTCGTGAATTTGGGGATGAAATTGCACTTCTAACTTAAGAGTTTTTCCATCTAGTTGCTAGGGCTTAGAATCACTGGGTTTTTCAGAAACCCACAGACTATGTAAATATGCAATTTTGGTGTATCCACCCAGGTGCCTGACTGGCAACCTTAGTCATCCTTACCTTCACCCTCTCCTCCACCCACATCTAGTGAGTCAACAAACTCTACCCATTCCACCTTTCTAACGACTTTGCAATCTACTCCCCCGCCTCCCACCCCCATTACTGCTGAAAAGACAATTAAGGATCTCATTACCTCTTAAGTGGGTAAGTGGTTGGCCTGACCCCAGGCCCTTCCCACCTCCCATCTCTCCTACACACAGAAGCAAGAGACGGTTTTTCTGAAACACAAATTGGAGCCTGCTTTACCTCTTAAAAATACGTGA
>NW_021901385.1:0-584 GCF_006229205.1 Suricata suricatta
AGCTAGCAATCGGCAGAACCAGAATTTGAACCAAAAAACCTGGGCTCCCCAATCCAGTCTTGTCTTTTTCACTATGCTCTCCTGACTCCAAGTAACAGATTACATGACTCATCTTTCTCCAAAGTCCACTATGGCACTTTAATATGTCATGAGTGAATATGTCACATAAGCCTGAGATGGTCTCCCCTGGACCTCGACAGCTATACACTGTCAGAGGTAAAGGAGAGAAAGACTCCTTCTGTCTAATAGGGGAGTATGATCTAAAAGGGGAACTAACTCACTGTGCACTCTGATAGCCACCACACAGTTGTCAAGCCCAAATTGACATTATCTTTGAATTATCACTAGATTGAGGAATGAGTTCTTATGGACACCTACCAGTGTTTTAAGTTGTTGTGAAGGAACTCACCACACTCTACACCCACAAAACAAATAACCCAGTGAAGAAATGGGCAGAAGACATAAACAGACACTTCTCCAAAGAGGACATCCAGATAGCCTACAGGCATATGAAATGATGCTCAACATCACTGATCATCAGGGAAACACAAATCAAAACCACCCTGAGATACCACCTCACACCA
>NW_021901386.1:0-584 GCF_006229205.1 Suricata suricatta
GGTTGCAGAAACATAATACCTTAGAATCCAAAGAGCTAGTAGTGATCATGTAAGCCCCATCATACTGAAGCATAGAAACGCTTAGTGATTGACAAAGATGGCATATCTGGATAATGACAAAATTGATGCTCAAACTGAGGCTTCATCTAGGGCTTTTCCCAGAAAATATAAATAAAATCTTTTGCAAGTTTAAATCACCTGAGAGCATTTAAGTTAATAACATAATCTTCACGTACATATTAAAAACATTTTCATCTGGTGAGGCAGGACATAACATTTTTCCCCCCAGGTCAGTTTACCAACTGGTCATCAGAGTCACAGACATTATTGTGAGGCAGAAGTGCTTTGATTCATCTAGGAATTCTTTAATGCTCCCCCTTTTTATTATGTTATGTCACTTTAAATCAAGTGGGCATTAGTGATGGAAAAGAATAAAAAATAACATGGAATGAGTTAAAGTATACTCTCAAGGTCTTATTAGCATGTAGACATTTTTGCTGGGGAGGAGGAAATGGGTAATTTGCAGTAATGTGAGCATTGATATTGCGTCCCTTTCCATTTGAGTCTTTACATGATTTTTAGGT
>NW_021901387.1:0-584 GCF_006229205.1 Suricata suricatta
TACTCTGAATTCTGCATCAAAATGGAATCATACAATATTTGTCTTTTTGTAACTGGTTTATTTCACTTAGCGTAATGTTCATAGATGTTGTAGAATATGTCAGAATAGTCTTCCTTTTTAAGACTTAATAATATTTCATTATATGTATAGAACACATTTTGCTTATCCATTCATCCATCCGTTGCCTCTTGGATTGCTTCCAAGTTTTAGCTGCTGTGGATAATATAGCTATGAACATGGGTGTATAAATATCTCTTTGAGACACTGCTTTCAATTCTTTTGGGTCTATCTCCAGAAGTGGCATTGTTGGAGCATATGGTGATGCTATTTTTAAAGTCTTGAGGAGCCTCCATACTGTTTTCCACAGTGGCTGCACCATTTTACATACCCGCTGACAGTGTACAAGGGTTTCCATTTCTCCACATCCTCACCAGCATGTGTTTTCTATTTTTTTGATAATAGCCATCCTAAAGGGTGACAGGTAGTATCACACTGTGGTTTTGATTTGCAGTTTTCCTAATAATTAGTGGTGTTGCACATATTTTCATGTGTTTGTTGTCCATATATATGTCTTCTTTGGAGAA
>NW_021901388.1:0-584 GCF_006229205.1 Suricata suricatta
CTCTCTCTCTCTCTCTCTCTCTCTCTCTCTCTGCCCCTCCTCTGTTCATGCTGTCTCTCTCAAAAATAAAAACATTAAAAAAAAAAGAAATATCTCCATACTGTGAGATATTATGATAGGCAGTAATGACTATCCCAACATAACTAACAATCTAAATTCTCTCCCTTATCTCCCCCACTCTTCTTCCTCCTCAAATGATCTGTACCAACTCGACCTATCCTCTTGCCAGACTCCAAATTTGGCTTATACTTCAAGCATTCCATCTCCCTGACTTAATCATCAACATCTGTCCAAATCTACCTAACCTTATCAATTAGGCTTCAAAGATTTTGCCAAAGAAAATAAAGTATATGTATGCAATTACTTATTCAGAAAGATTCTCACCAGATACTTTATAAAGTAGGAAAAACGGGGGGGAAAAGGATTCCAGTTTTGTTTTTAAGTTTATTTATTATGAGAGAGAAAGAGAGTGTGGGAGGGGGTAGAGAGAGAGGGAGAGAAAGAGAGACAGAGAGAGAGACAGAGAGAATGAGAGAGAATTCCAAACAGGCTTCACACTGTCAAGTCCAGAGTCCTATACAGGA
>NW_021901389.1:0-1340 GCF_006229205.1 Suricata suricatta
GAATAAATGCCCTTTGCTTTTGGATACGTGACTCGGATTCCCTGGTGGTCTTGGTTTTTGGGGACCCTGTAATCTGGGCATAACACTGGTTCCTTCTATTGGTGAGTGGACCTAGAACCAAGATCTGAGTGCTAAGTGTGCTCATAGGTACTTGTGTCTGTGCTCAGCAGGGAGAGCTAGGATATATTTGTACACATAAACACACACAAAGTCATACACAAATATATATCTTTCTCTGCTTTAACATTTACCTTTATAGCCAACTATGGAAAGCCATCAGAATACCCTGATACCTCCATTTCCAATCCAACAGTGTTCATTCTAGCTCTTCTCTGCATCTCTATTTCCAACTCCTTTCTCTGACAATGAGAAATCTGAAGTCAAAGAAATGGCCACCAAAACCTGGGAGAAATTTCTTTCTTAAGCCAATCATTGACTCTTAATGCTGTCTATTGCAGTACTCTGCAAATTCAGATACAGCAAAGATAAAATTTGACAGCATGCTGGCATAAACTGGTAGTGATTTGGGGAAATAGAGGCTTTGGTGCAAATCTATTCTAATTTTTTGCATATGAAACTGTATTTTTTTGACTTTATTCAGGTATGATAGATAAAAATTTCATATATATAGATATACATATGTTGTACAATGTGATGCTTTGAGGTGTACTGTGTGACAATTTAATACACATACACATTGTGAAATGATTATCTCATCAAGTTAATTAACACATTCATCACCTCACATAGTTACCAGAGACAAGAATGGTGATTGCTGGGGGATGGGAGGAAAGAGAAGGTAATGATCTGATGATACACATTTTCTGTTATAAGGTGGATATGCTCTGGGGAATCTCAAGTGCAGCATGTTGATTATAGTTAATGATACTGAACATTTGAAATTTGCAGAGAGTAGATCTTTATATTATACAATTGTGAGAAGAAAGACTAAGCATTAGGGAAGATACTTAATATTAAATGTGTATAAAACTTCTAAATAATATTTATAAAACTTCGATAACTTTGAATTTGATTCTGCAAATACATGTTTGAAGTTTGAAATGGCTGTACTCAGTCCTTTTCAATTCTCTTCACCTCCGGGTACGCTCTATGGATAAGAAACATTGTTTTCTAAGACAGTGACCAGAAAATAACACCCTTTTTGACTACAATTCAATATTAACAGTTACATTTGGACATAAAGAATTGTTCTTCTCAGCCATTGACAACTGTAATGTTGAAAATTATTGTGACCTGGGGCCCTGGGTGGCTCAGTCGGTCGAGTGCCCGGTTTCAGCTCAGGTCATGATCTCATGGTTCTTGGGTTCGAGTCCCGCATT
>NW_021901390.1:0-584 GCF_006229205.1 Suricata suricatta
TAAGTGTTGTATACTTGAGGATACATATGAATAAAGAGAAAGCACAGAGAACCTCTGCTTCCCTTGGTCTGAGTAACCACAAAAGTATAACGAGAAATGACTTAGGCTTGTAGTGATAAAACATTGGTCATCGTCATTCAACTCTGACTTACTACCTTGAGGCTATTATACATTTGTACCAATGAACAAGATACTCCAACATTGTCTTTAAAAGGTCCCTGAGAGAAATGTTTAAATCTATATTGAACTCTATGTCACAGGGTAAAGAGTTTGTGAATATGGGGGCAGCTGGAATATTTTAAAATACAAACAGCAAACCACAAATTGTTTTTTCTGTCTTTGACCACAGCTAACTTAAATTTATGAATAACATTAAAAGGCACTATACTAGTTTCAGCACAATGGATTAGGCAAACAAATCTAAGTTCAATTTCAACCTTTGCCACTTCTGTCTTTCTAACCACTTATCTATATTTGATTCTATTGTAAATGTCAATACTGATCACGATCAAGAAAATCTAAATTAGATCCTTTATTTCACAAATGAGAATTCAATGACCAGACTAAGGTTAGTGCAATGATGG
>NW_021901391.1:0-584 GCF_006229205.1 Suricata suricatta
TATTGAATACTGAAAACAAACTGAGGGTTGAAGGGGAAGGGGGAGAGGGAAAAGAGGTGGTGGTGATGGAGGAGGGCACTTGTGGGGAAGAGCACTGGGTGTTGTATGGAAACCAATTTGACAATAAACTATTAAAAAAAAAGTTCTGAAATCAGAAATGAAAAAAAAAAAAGAAAGAATCATGCAATGCTGTCAGCATTGGATGCAATCCTGGCCCACAAGTCTGCACACTACTTTGCAGCTGGTCCTGTAATAGCAGAACCTTTCATTTCACCTTTGTTGTTTACTATAATCCCTGTGATATTTTCAAAATCGAGAAACATGCCATCTTTTCTCTGGTATGACTCTTGTTGAATTACCACTGCTGGATGTAACTTCCTTCTGAACTCTGGTTTGCCTTAGATCACTGTAGCCATCACCATGTCCCCCACAACAGCAGCAGGAAGTCTTTTCAGTCACCTCTTAATCCCCCTTCACAGAGATGACACACAGATTTTTGGCGCCTGTGTCATCAGCCTAGTTGATATTGCCTTCTGTTGGAAGACCCAGGGAAATTCAAAATTTCACAGTGGACTACACCACAC
>NW_021901392.1:0-584 GCF_006229205.1 Suricata suricatta
GAAAGGATTAAGGGTTGAGGGATGGTGCCAAACAAAATGACGTCCAAGGGGAGGCCTGAAGCCTGACCAGAGTCTAACGGGCAGAGGAAGGAAGCCGCAGCCCGCAGAAGCTGGGCGGGAAGTGCAGGTGCACCGAGGCACCGGGCCCCCGTGCAGCGAGAGCTGTGACCGCCGCGCGGTGCGGGGACGCGACCCAGAGCCCCTCTGCAGCCCAGCTGAAGAGCTCGCGCTGGGGACCGGGGCCGCGGGAAGCCACCACGAGCGTTCGGCCAAGGCCCCCCGGAACAAAACCCGCACCGTGCCCAGAGCGGGGAGCCGGGGCCCCGGCAGGACTCCACGCGGAGCAGGGTCGCGCCTCTTCCCTGCAAAACCACAGGCTGCGGCGGTCTGGAAAGCACAGGACTCCTGACTCAGAGCACAGAGCAAACGGCGGCAAACGTTCAGCTGACCCGAGGCCCACGGCCTGCTCGTTTCCCCGCCACGGCAGGCGCTCCTCACGGCCCGGCCGCGGCACAGAAACACGCCAGCGGCGCTGGCTCCCCGGCGCCCGGCGAGCAGCCTCTGACGGGCCGGCCTGTCACCTG
>NW_021901393.1:0-584 GCF_006229205.1 Suricata suricatta
CTATATAGTTTTCCTTTAAATAAATTTCTTTTTACTTTAAGGACAAATTCCTCTATAATCATACTGAACAAGGGACAATTTATCCAGACTCTCTGACATGACTTCCCTATGTTCTTAAGAGGCAACATAGATCACTAGCAAAGAATTTAACAATCTCTCCCCTAAATCTTGTTGTTTTTGCTTAGATATCTCATATATTCTATAAAACAGACTTGTAATTTTCTGAATTTAACTTCTGTTAAAAGGAATGAAGAAGATAAAGAAATTGCATCCATTGATCATATTTTGTGAAAGTAGTTCTCAAGGCATTACATATAACTTCTTCCTTTAATACTTCCTTGATACTTCCTTTAATATTAATACTTCCTTTAATACATGCAATTTATGTAAATCTTATGGTTTTAGTAAATTGCTAAATTGCTTGGGGCTGAACAGCATATGTCCACTTTCTTGTTGCTAAACCGTCTTGTCTGAGGGATTCATGTTCCATGCAACAGAGATGGGATTAATAATATCAGTTCTCTCCTCCAGGACACAAGGGCTAAATATGACCAAGACCTGGCCAATTACATTGTCTCAGCCTC
>NW_021901394.1:0-584 GCF_006229205.1 Suricata suricatta
ATACAACAACATTATCCTACACAGTTGGCGATAGTGACAATCCTGAGTCATCATCTGCTTTATGGTTAAAGAACTGACAATTTTCTCTTCACATGGAGTAAAACGCAAATGTTTTCTTAACTACATATAAAATATTTTTTGATTTTTATCTGAAAGTTCTTATACAATAACACAGTTTGATGTATTTCTTTGGCGTACATTTAAACAACGTATAGCTCATAAACAACAGTTTAACCATGAAGTTTTGTTGATCTGTCTACGCAATCATGTGACAAGCTCACATTTGATGGACAAATGCAACTGCTGTCCAGGGACTGTATTCAAACTTTGTATTCCTCTACCTTCAATTTTAAAGAGCTGAGATTATTCCAAAAGATTTCTCTCTGCTTTACCACCCCTTAAAAACAAAGAAGTAGATAAAGAAATTAATTTTAAACTGATTTGGGGGCAATAATCCACAAACAGGCCCCAAAATCATTGTAAGGTGTGGATTCATCCAGTACTGCAATACTGATGACAGGCTAATTTGCCAATATTTCCACTATTTAATTAGATTAAACCTAATAGATGCACTTCCTGAAGAG
>NW_021901395.1:0-584 GCF_006229205.1 Suricata suricatta
CTGGGGCCACAGCAAAGTGCCACAAGCCGGGCAGCTCACACAACAGAGGCCGGATTCTCTCACCGTCTGAAAGTTCAGTGTCTGAAATCAAGGTGTCCACGGGGCCGTGCTCCCTCCGATGGCCTCAGGGAAGGATCTTTCCAGCCTCTTCCAGCTTCCACGGCTGCGGCCAGTCCTTGGCACCGCTTGGCCTGTGGACGCGTCCTTCCAATTTCCGCACGTGGTCATCTTCCCTCTGTGTGTGTCTCTCTGTGTCCCAACTTCTCTTATGAGGTCACTGGATTAGAAGCCTCCCTCTACTCTGATGACCTCATCTTAATTTGAGCGCATCTGCAAAGATCCTATTTCCAAATAACGTCACGTTCCCAGGTTCCACCACATACCTTTCCGGGTGACATGATTCAACCCACAATAGCATTTTGGTTTGTTTCATTTTCTGTGTGTGTGTGTGTGTGTGTGTGTGTGTCTATTTTCCCCCAAATGACCCCAGAGTCCTGTCAAAATATTAAACGTGAATTATTGAATACAGTTTGGTGGGAGGCGGGGTGGGGGGTGCCCTTCCAAAACATTCCCCAATGAACTAA
>NW_021901396.1:0-584 GCF_006229205.1 Suricata suricatta
TGTCTGATTCTTGATTTCAGCTCAGGTAATGATCTCTTGGTTTGTGGGTTCAAGCCCCACATGAGGCTTTGAAGCCAAAGTACACCGAACCTGCCTACGATTCCTCACCTCTCTCTCTGACCCTCACCGCACTCATAGAGGTGCTTTCTCTCTCTGTCCTTCAAAATTATTAAATAAACCAAATTTTAGGTCAGTTTTATAATTTTTACACTATTATATCATCATATTACAATGGTAAATTAAAAGAGAGAATACAAAATTGTACACATTGCTGTGATCTCAGTTAGCAAAATAATTGGTGTGAATAACAGTGACTGAAAAGAAATTATAGAAAAATCAAAGGATTCCTTTTGTAGCTTTGTAATAATCAACTATTCTAATGCTATGGGCACAAATTGCATTCAGGGGAAAAAAATTCTCAGAACAGTAATTCTCCCTCCCCCTTACTGGCATTTTGCTTTCTGACATTTCAATTCCTTCCCCATTACCACCTCCAGCTGTGGTCGGGAAGCAGAAGATGGTCCATGTGACACACGGTCAGCAGGTGAGGAGTAGCCCCGTGCTGCATCCCAGCCCCTGGCTCA
>NW_021901397.1:0-584 GCF_006229205.1 Suricata suricatta
AATAAAACATTAAAAAAATAACTTAAAAAGCTGAAATAGGCTCTTACCATACCTAAAAATGTTAATGATAATTTCTTGATTTAAAATATTTGGTGTTTGAATTTCTCCAGATGTCCAATAAGTGTGTTTGTTATTTGCTTTTTGTTTATTCAAATATTCAGCTTTGTTCAAGTTTTCCCATGAACTCTCTTCATTGCATCGATGTGTACAGTTTGTAAATTGTGATGAATCCATCCGGGATTTATCTTGGAATGCAGTATAAATGATAAAGTTTCAGTGAGAACACGCATGTGAAAATGTTTCCGACTACACTTGATCCACACTAAGTGTAACACACTCAACCATTTTGTCCTTTCCCATTTGACCAGGTGCTCATTATATTCGTCAGCAAGGAGCCCCCTTTAGATTTCTGAATTTTCTCCATTCCACTTAACTCCACTTAACTTTCTCCATTCTCTGATTCTTTATTTTTTTTTTAATGTAACACAATTTATTATTTTTTTAACATATGCAATTATTTTCCGTCATTACAATACAGTAGTTACAATGACACTCCAAACAGAAAAGCAAAGTAAAAAATCAAA
>NW_021901398.1:0-584 GCF_006229205.1 Suricata suricatta
CGCCTCTCGACCTCATCTTACTTACTGCTGGGGTCCCAGTGGGTATGATGGACACTCATCTGCTGCATGAATAAATGAATGAGGTTACCATTGTTTTTATGTCTCAGAAACAGGTGCTCCTGGACTGTCCCACTGGGGAAGGTATTACAGCCACTCGCCCTGCTGCCGATGTCCAGAGAGCGGCCAGCCTGTTGGGCACAGGCAGGATTCTAGGGTAAAGGAATGAGAGGGAAGCAGGGCTTACCCCAGAAAAGCAAATGGAAGGATGGGCTGTAGTCCAGCCTGGCAGGAGGCAAGCCCAGCCACACAGAATCCCCCAGGTAGCATGGGTGTGCACCAGCAGGGGGCAGGATCCAGCCACTGAGATGGGGTGGGGGCAGGACTCCAGTCCCCAGGAGGAGCAAGCCAGTACTTTCAACTTCAGGCTGCACAGGAACTCAGGCCAAAGATCAAGTCAGAAGCCCTGAGTATTAATTAGGATGCAGTTCGTTTTCCAGGAATGGCAAAACGCCCAAATGTCATGAGCTCAAATAGCTCCTTCCTCCCTCATGTTAAATGCCCCAAAGGAGTCCATTCACAGCCAA
>NW_021901399.1:0-584 GCF_006229205.1 Suricata suricatta
GGAGACAAAGAGACCAGTTAGTGAGTCTGCTTATTCTCGTTCTTTCCTTCTGCCCTGAGATTCCCACATACCAAGACTCCAGACCTGTTCTTAGTATGACCTTTCTTTCCAGGGCCTGTCTCACTGGTCTGAGTTTTTATTTTTTAACACAGTGACCATGTGTGCAAGTATGTGCTCATGCACACATGTGCACCCCCCCGCCCCCACAGAACATGGTTTTTATTCTGATCCTTCCTAAGCAAAGCTAAGATTTGTTGTATCTAGGTCATTCATAAATCATGTCAAGGAACAACAGTATATATTATTATGTGAATAAAAAACCCCTTGTCTGTTGGGAAGACATGGAAAATCCATGGGATTTAGGCAAGGGATGGGGATCGAGTCATATGAACATATGAACATTATAGTCCAGCTGTTTAGATGAATTTAATGTAAACTGTTCTATTTTCCATATCTTGACCATGTGTTTCTCATAGAGGGCATTGAAAGGTAGGCAGAATTCTGAAGGGCAATAGGAGACAGGAATTGAAGAAGAGAGGGAGTTAAAATGAATATTCAGACAGTAGATCTTATACAGGAAGGCC
>NW_021901400.1:0-1340 GCF_006229205.1 Suricata suricatta
GACCACTGAAACTCTCCTTGCCAGAGACTTCCCTTTCTTCATTAATTCTTTCACAGCACTTTCCTTATTATAGATAGCCTTGATGTTGCTGGTCAACTGTATCTACACTTTCCTTTGTTATCTCTTCTAAAATTAATCCCTAAAATACCAGCCATGTGCTGATGAAAGACCAATTTAGCCCTCTAACCCTGACTTTGCCCTCATGCCCAGACCGCTGTCACACTGCTGTTTAAACCAAACATACAGAATTATCCTTAATTCTGCTTTTTTCTCATCATTTGTATCTAGTCCACTATTACTACTTAGCTCCAATTTTACCTTGAACGCAAACTCTTATTTCGTCTGACACCCCTTTGTCCAGAGCACCATCATTTACCATCAACAATTACAAGTGGCCTCTGCTTTCATATAGCTACCTCTCTCTCCTCATCCAAGTAGTGAGTTGTGTCTTTCTTTCTTTGATAAAAACACATAACCTGAAATTTACTATTTTAACCATTTCCAAGTGTACAATTCGGTGGTGTTATGTATCCATCACCACTATCCATTTCCAGACCTTTTTCAACATTCCAAACTGAAATTCTATATGCATTAAACAATAATGCATTATTATTACCCTCTTCTCCCAGCCCCTGGTAACCACTATTCTACTTTCTGTCTACGAATCTGACTACTCTAGGCGACTAATAAAGGTGTATTTATTATCCTTTTGTATCTGGTTTATTTCATCTAGGATGTTTTCAAGGTTCTTCCAGATACAACTTGTAGTAGGCAACATTTTAAAAGCTGAATACTATTACATTGTATGTATGTGCACCTTTTTGTTTATCCATTGATCAATCATTTGAGTTGTTTCCGTCTTTTGCCTATTGTAAATGATTCTGTTATTAACACTGGTCTACAAATATCTTTTTGAATCCCTGCCTTCAGTTCTTTGGGGTAGATATTTAGAAGTGGAATTGCTGGTTTGTTTGTTTATTTGGAGACAGGGAGAGTGCAAGCAGGGGGTGGGTGTAAAGAGAAAGATTCCCAAGCAGCCTCTACCTTCAGGTCAGCGTGTGTGATCCCATGATGGTGAGATTATGACCTGAGCTGAAATCAAGAGTCAGTCACCCAATTGACTGAGCCACCTAGGTGTTCCAGGAATTGCTGGGTTTTAAATCTATGGTAAATCTACTTAGATCTATGGTAAATCTACATAGAACTTTTTGAGGAACTGCCTTACGCTTCTCCGGAGGCTTCACATTTTACATTCTCATCAGTAATACAGAAGGAGTCCTATTTCTCTACTTCCTCACCAACACTTGTAAATTTCTGTGTGTGTGTGTGTGTGTGTGTGT
>NW_021901401.1:0-584 GCF_006229205.1 Suricata suricatta
TTTAATTAAAAAGAAAAACATCTTATAATTGTTAAAAAAAAAAAACCCAGTAGTTCCTGCAACTGGCCCTGCCCCCTTCCAAATGCCAGGCTTCTGCTACCACATCACTCCATCTTTTGCTGGGAAAACTCTTTCTCTCATCCTCTCATCAAGTCTCAGCTTATGTGTGACCTCCTCAGGGAAGCCCTTTCTGACCCCCACTATGGTCCACACCACAGGTTGGGATCCCGTTATGCACCCTCACTGTTTGTTGAATTTTTCAAAAACACTTGTCATGGTGTTAATGGCCTTTTGTATAGTAATGTGTCTAAAGTCTGTCTCCCTTCACAGATTATGGACTCAGACCAGGAGAAAACCATGCCATCGTCAGCAGCTAACACTTATCCTGGCTTCATGTCAACCTTACAGCACAATTAATAAGGCACTTCTATTACTACCCCTCTTAGAGACAGGAAAACAAGGGCATAGAGAGATACTGCTCAGTCCACATAACTACTAATTTGAACCCCTTCACATTCTGGTTTTGTAACCACGTTCATCCTGTGCTATATCTGGATGCCTAGTAAGTACTTACTAAATATTTG
>NW_021901402.1:0-584 GCF_006229205.1 Suricata suricatta
TAAATGTTTTTTTATTTATTTTTGAGAGACAGAGAGAGACAGTGAGAGCAGGGGAGGATCAGAGAGAGAGGGAGATACAGAATCTGAAGTAGGCTCCAGGCTCTGAGCTAGCTGTCAGCACAGAGCCCGACGTGGGGCTCGAGCCCATGAAGCGTGAGATCATGACCTGAGCCGAAGCCGGACGTTCAAACGACTGAGCCACCCAGGAGCCCCTGTATGTATTTATTTAGAGACAGAGAGAGCAAGCAACTGGGAGAGGGACAGAGAGAGAAGGAGAGATCATGACCTGAGCCAAAGTCGATGTTTAACCAACTGAGCCAACTAGGCACCTTGGCTCTTTCTTGACTGCTATGAGAAATCAGCAAATAAGCAAAACAAAACAAAACAAAACAAAAAACAGGGCTATATAGTTATTACTCCATACTGAAAAGACAGGAGAGGTGGAAATAAAAATCATAAAATTATCAAATCTCAAAATATGCAATTTGGAGTTACATGATATTAAGGCAAATAACCCAATATGCAGCATATTCCCTGAAGTCATCTTAGTGTTACAGCAAAATTTAACTAATATTTATAATGAT
>NW_021901403.1:0-584 GCF_006229205.1 Suricata suricatta
GTTCTTCTGCATCCTCTAACCTACTGTTGATTCCCTCCAGTGTGTTTTTTATTTCAATTATTGTATTAAACTCTGACTGGTCCTTTTCAACATTGCCTATCTCTCTATTAAAGGTATCGGTGAGTTCTTCCATTTTCTCCAGTCTGGTGAGTATCTTTATCATCATTACTTTAAATTCTTTATCAGGCATATTGCTTATTTCCACTTAATTTAATTCTTTTTCTGAGTTGTTTTCTTCCTTGTTTTTTTTTTTTTCTTTTAGAGAATGTTCCTCTGTCTCCCCATTTTGCTGGACTTTCTGTGTTTGTTTTTATGGATTTGCAGAACAACTACTTCTCCTAAACTTGAAGGACTAGTCTTGTGTCTGATGGTCCCAGTGTAGACTCTGCATGCCTGGTGACTTCACCGGCTTCCTGGACCTGTGGCTGGTGTGGGCTGGGCATCCCGGGGCTTTCCACATGGCAGGCACCTTGTCAAAACAGCTAAAGCTGAAGTGGATGCAGGCTGGGCTGTTCGGGGTTCTGTGTTGAGGGCACCCTACCAGAACAGTGGAAGCTGAAATGGGTGCAAAGCAAGGGTGTCCC
>NW_021901404.1:0-584 GCF_006229205.1 Suricata suricatta
AAATTATGTTTTGTTAGTCATTTTTATAGAATTCTCCAGAGAAAGAGCAATATATAATATGTCATATAATATTATGTATATAACATATAATATAATATATAATATTAAATATATGCATATAAGTAAAATAAGGAATTGACTTACACAATTATGGGCACTGGCAGGTCCAAATCTGAAGGATAAAGAATAGTCCGGCTGGAAACCTTCATTAAGTGGCTGAAAATCATGTATAGTGTGAGAAACAAAGTCAGAAAGACTTCCATAATAATGTCCTATCACATGCGTTTTGTATATGTATTATATTAAATCTGACTGAATACACAATAAAATTTAAGTATTATTTTATAGTTACACTTGTAAATATATATTATACTTAACACCTGTATATTTTTTTTTCCATAATATTTTATTGTCAAATTGTTTTCCATACAACACCCAGTGCTCTTCCCCTCAAGTGCCCACCACCATCACCACCACCTGTCTTCCCCCCTCCCCCCTCCCCCCCCAACCCTCAGTTCATTCTCAGCTTTCAATAGTCTCTCAAGTTCTGCATCCCTCTCTCTCCCCAACTCTCTCTCTCTCCT
>NW_021901405.1:0-584 GCF_006229205.1 Suricata suricatta
TCATCCTTCTCAGGGAGCCTGCTACTCTTCCCCCCCCCCCCAGGGGGCTAGCTGGAAAGGCCGGCACCTGCCCTGCCACGCCCTGCCTTTCCAGTGGAGGAGATGCCCAGCCTTAGCTGGACTTTGACCCATTGAGGAAAAGGCGGGAGACACATTCGAACAGGCGGTGATAAACTTATTAGTCATGCCTGCCGTTCCAACCCTCGCTCCCCCCTACCGCTCAGCCAGCCCCCCTGCCCTGCCACCTTCCAAGTTGGACAACTCGAGAAAAACCCAATAATAAATAAAAAAAATAAATAAAACGGCAAAACGAGAGAGATCAACGTACTTGATGAAGAAGATTCTCCCACCGCGGTCAACTCCGTAGGTCCACCGGCCCGGCAAGTCCAGCCAGTCAATCTCATCGGCCATCTCGGCGTCCAGAAGCCCCTCTCGCTCTGAGCCCCCCGGGGAGCGGGGCTGGCGGGGGTGGGGGCGGGGGTGGAGGGGTTCCTGCCCAGCAGCCCCCGCTGTCCGCCCTCCCGCAGGCGGGGAGGGGGACGGGGACGGGGAGGGTCCGTGCGGGGCGCCGGCCTCTCACTGAA
>NW_021901406.1:0-584 GCF_006229205.1 Suricata suricatta
TCTTTTAAACACTCTAAGTGTTTAATCTTACCACAATCATTAAAAGAACCTAAAATTGCATCTCCTGAGAATCGTTTCCTACCACAAAAAGTACTTCTTCACAAGATGAGCATAAATTAAAGAGGAATAATTCACCGCCAAACATTGTGATCCATTAATATTGGAGGGGTAGTCTCCTTTAGGGTTGTATTCAGACATACAACAATAAAGCATATTTATTTGCTTCACACATCAGAATTTCTGGGGAATGGGGGAAATAGTCCAGGGCTTTGGAAAATGACATCAGAAGGCTATGTTTCTTTCATCTTCCTTATTTTCCATTCTTAGATATGACATCTGGAAACCTTTGCCAAATGAAAGAAAATAAAAGCAAAATATAAAGCAGTTGCCGATATCTACATTTATCCCCTTGGTCAGCATTGAGTCATCTGCTCATACATAGCGAGAAGGGGGCTGGGAAGTTGAGAATTTCAAATCCTCAAATTGTGTAGTTAATTGGTCATAGGATAGAAGATTCACATCGGTATGTCCTGAGCCAAGCTACAACATCTCCCATGTTATATATGAATTTCTGTATTAGTTTT
>NW_021901407.1:0-584 GCF_006229205.1 Suricata suricatta
CTAAACTTAGTGGCTGAAACAAGTATTCTGGGCACAAGCTTAGCTGGGGGCTATGGCTGGTGGTCTCACATAAAGGCTGCAAAGGCTCAGCAGGGTTTCAGTCATTGGGTATGGAGGGTGGGGGAGGGTTCGCTGTGGTGGAAGCACTTCCAGGAGCATTCACATGGCTGTGGACAGGACTTGGTTCCTTGCTGGCTGTAGGCTGGAGGACTCACTCATTTCTTGCCACACGGGCTCTAAACAAGACAGGTCACAATATGGCACCTGGTTTCCATCACACCCACCAAGAAAAAGCAAGAAAGGGCTTGCAAGTTAGAAACCACAGCCTTTTTGCAGCCTAATCTCAGAAGTTACTGAATAATAGAGAAGTCTGATAGGTGAAGAAAAGAGTTGCCACAAATTTTATACTCTGGCTGCTGTGGAAAAAAAAAGTGAAATTTTTTTTGCCTTATTCTACTTGTGAGAAATTACAAATCCCTAGGTCCAGTTACTATGCCCAGCCCATGCTTAAGGGAAGAGGATTCGACAAGGCATGAATGTCAGAGCTAGGAATTATTGGGAACTTTATTAGCCAGGATTCTCCA
>NW_021901408.1:0-584 GCF_006229205.1 Suricata suricatta
TGGGTATAAAGCTTACTTAAAAATAAAATCTTAAAAGAGAGAGAAAGAGAGAAACTCTGTGGAAACTCTTTGTCTAATGAGCTCTTTTCTCCCTCCATGATATTTGGGGCTACAACTAGGGTCATAAATGACTGGTAGTGACACAAGTAACAGCAGTGGCTAGACAATCCAAGTCTAAGATACTTCCATTGGTCAAGATCCTGATGAAGATGCCTGCACTGTCAGTGAGAATGCCTTACCTGTGGTCTTTCCACCATGGCAGTCTCAGAGTTATGGACCCTCAGACATGACTCCAAAGCATGTATTCTGATGAATGAGTCAGAAGCTGCATGGCCTTTTATAACCTGGCACCGGAAATCACACAGTATCACTTTTGTTAAATTCCACTGGCAGAAGCAATCACAAGCTTGTCCAAATTCAAGGGGAAGGTACTCTGTCTTCACTTCTTGATGGGAGGAATTTCAAAGAATTTTTGGTTATGTTATAAAAGTACCATTGGGTCAAATTGCATTTATAAGATTTTTTCCCCATATATCCTTCTGTTTTTTGATCAACCTTAACTTCCTTATTCAGATGCACGAAAG
>NW_021901409.1:0-584 GCF_006229205.1 Suricata suricatta
AAAAAAAAAAGTTTCTAGGAGAGGTGAAGGCCAAGAGTGAATAGAAAAAGAAAAAGATGTTGACTTATCTCAACTACAGTGGCATTTAAAAGGTCACTGAGTAAAGACAGGCTGCAAAAGAAATTGGAATATGTGGTTTGTAGACTCAGGGAACACAGGCCACGCTAATAGAAACAGGCACCAAAAGAATACTGGCATTTGTGCGTGTGTGCCCCGAGGCAACTTCTCTTGAAGAGAGGAGAGGAGGGGGATTGGGAGACATTTTGTGATGTCTTCATTGTTCTGTGGAACAGCATTGGTTCCTGCTAGAATAGTCTATTCTAGCAGTTTGCAACATGGTCTCCCTTGGAGGATTGTGTTGAGGTAGGTTCTGAGGATGCATTCAGACTCAGTGGGAATGGGTATCAGTTAGAGATGATTAATGCATTCGTATATGAATATCGTACATGTGCCACTTCTGAGATAAAAATTACGAACTGATGGCCTATGGGACAAGTGGAAACTGTGAGAGATTTTGTTTGGCCCAGATGGTCTTCCAAAAAAAAAAAATAGGAGTGAAATATTTAAGAGTAGAGATTTAATTT
>NW_021901410.1:0-584 GCF_006229205.1 Suricata suricatta
AAAAAAAAAAAGGAATCCATTCTTTTGCATATACTCATTAAGCTACAGAACCAATTCTAATGAAAATAAGATTTGAAACACTATCTACTCCGGGAAATCACAAAATTTATTAAGAGCAACTGAAGTTTGTGCCCTAGAATAAATGAAGCTGCTACAAGTCATTAAGAGAACTGAATAAGATATGTAAATATCACTTGTGAGATACGGAGTTGTGAATATGCCATTTCCACCAAAAAAGTTTAAATGTCATTGAGTTGACTTGGGTCCACTATTAAATGACCCCTTGCCCTTAGCACTGATTAAAAGTATTAACATACACATGTACTTAGTTACCTACGGTTTAAATATTTCATGCCTATCTTTAGAGATTAACTACCTAGAAAGTTTTGTGCTGCGAGTTTAATATTAAGTGAGTATATGGGAAGCTTATTGTATGTTCATCTACAAATGTGAACAATTAATTCTCATCCCTTGTCTTTTATGATGTGCTTTTCACATACATGACCATATGAATCTTTCCATTAGAAACATTTGATTTCATAAGCATGAAGCTGTTTGAGAAGCAGTTTGGAATAAATCACTTA
>NW_021901411.1:0-1340 GCF_006229205.1 Suricata suricatta
GAAACTCAAACTCCATAAATATGTTCCTTCTTCTACTTTTCATAATTCTTACCTAAAGCCAAAATAAATTAAAACTTTCACATAACTGAGAGATGGATCAAGAGTTTTAAGGAAATATCTAGTATAAGATGAATGTCAGTTAATAACATTTCACAAACATTTTTCCACAACATATAAAGGAGAATTAATCAGAGATGGGCTTTTGAAAAATTATTCTGATTCCATTGATTTAAAAAAATTTATGTCTTTTATTTATTTTTGAGAGACAGAGAGAGACAGCGCAAGCAGGGGAGGGTCAGAGAGAGGGAGACACAGAATCCGAAGCAGGCTCCAGACTCTGAGCTAGCTGTCAGCACAGAGCCCGACATGGGGCTCGAACCCAGGAACTGTGAGATCATGACCTGAGCCGAAGCTGGCCGCTTAATCGACTGAGCCACCCAGGCGCCCCCCACTGATTTAAAAATATTAAATGCAAAGATATATGTTAAGAACATATTAATTAACTTTTGCAATGTTTCATCTGCAAGATAAAAACACCCAGAGTAAAATCAGGATTGTGGTGAGAGAATAAAAGAAACAAATTCAGAAGATAAACAAAATGGCAAGACCTAGTGATAAACTGAAAATGGGAATAAAGGAAAAAGGAACAATAAAGATTGTCCCTGGATGAGATTTAGGATTGACAGGGATGGAAATGAAATAGTGAGAGACACATTTAAAATCTTGAAATGTGCACATCTACATGACTCTCAATAAGATACAATAAGCCTAAGGAAATTATGTTTTTCAATTTTTTTAATGTTTTTTATTTATTTTTGAGAGATCGAGAGAGAGAATGCGAGCAGGTGAGGGTCAGAAAGAGAGACACACACACAGAATCTGAAGCAGGCTCCAGGGTCTGAGCTAGCTCTCAGCACAAAGCCTGACAGGGGACCTGACCCCATGAACTGTGAGATCATGACCTGAGCTGAAGTCAGATGCTTAACTGACCAAGCCACCCAGGTGCCCCAAGAATCAACTTATTTATAAGAGACAGAGTAAGAGAAAAGATTTTCTCAAAAAGAGATTTCAGATGGATCAACAACCAAAGGGATGGAAGAAAGAAAGGAAGCAATGAAAGAGAATGAAAAACAACAGACAAAGTAGGAACAAGAAATTCAAGGAAATATGAATTGTTGGGAATTAAGTTCTAATGACTTTCATAAGTTAGCAGGTTATAGTCTCATATGCAGCAAGGAGTTTGAGTTAAATGAAAGGTGAATTGTGTTTAATGAGTGAAACAAGAGGGAGGCTAGTGATGACCTTGACTAGAGTAGTTTAAATGGTGCAAAAATCAGATG
>NW_021901412.1:0-584 GCF_006229205.1 Suricata suricatta
GTTTCCAGTTGAGACAATAGCCTTTCCTTTGCTTTGTTCTGGTTCTTATTTTGCATCTAGAAGACAATTAACAAATTACCTAGTCCAAACATAATGATCAAATCATGTAAAGTATTTATACGTTTAATGATTTCTCCCAGTCCTTCAGTTCTTCCTTATTTTCTCCAAATCTTGTGTTCCACAGTTAGTTTCTTAGCTTCCTACTTTCTTCTGAGTCTTCATACAGAAAAAATATTTGCAATATATTCTTCACTTGATGCATTTTAACTTGGTCTCTGCACTAAGCTGTGCAGAAGCAGGTCCTTTAGGTTGTGCCTGAGGTAGTGAGACCCTCCTCTGCTCCTCGACCAGACAATTACAGTCTCCGAAGGAAGGCAATATAAAGCCTCCATCCTCATTCTAGGAAACTCATTTCATTGGAGAAGTGAGAAATCACTCATTAGAAATCTGATGTCATTCTGCAGTGGGAGTAATTATGTCTTACAAAATTATCTTTTCAGGTAGAGGAAAGAAAAAAGTTTTTTTAAGCAACTAGTTGATACATCGGGAAGCAAAATATTATTAGATTTTTACTGACAACATAT
>NW_021901413.1:0-584 GCF_006229205.1 Suricata suricatta
TGCTTCTCCCTTGAAGGTTTGCGCCGGAATATAGGAATATATCAACCACTTCCAAGTGATTGTGATCTGAGTGAACGGTCTCCAGCCAACACCTACTAGACTGTAAGGTCTACGAGGGCAAGGTCCTCTCCTGCTTTATTCACATTCCAGGGTTTAGAACATTTGTCCATAAACTGTGATATTTCCTATTCCATCTCCTCCCAAAGGAAAGACCAAGAAGAAACTGCTAGGTGGGTTTTTTTTTTTGTGTGTGTGTGTGATCCTACATTGTCCTGAAATGTAGTGGTTCTTGACCAGTGAGGAGAGGGTGTTGGTCATTGGGTATGCTGGAGCTAGCTTTTAAAATGGCTTGTGAGAGCCCGTTTCCAAGCCATTTGTTCAGTTGTGTTGGTAGCTTGAATCGGGCAGGGTGTGGTGTTGAGCCCCGCAGAAATCAGCAGGTGTTACAAAAGCTTAAAGCAGGGAGCAGGAGAGTGCATGAGACGGGGTGGGCAGCAGAATCATCCAGGGAGCGAGTTCCCAGAAAAAAACAAACAACAAAACTGGTGTGGACCAGTGGACTGAATGGGTAGATCTGGGGAGGC
>NW_021901414.1:0-584 GCF_006229205.1 Suricata suricatta
AAACAAGAAATGAAGAAGGACACTATGTCATAATTAAAGGGACTGCCAAGCAAGAAGATCTAGCGATTGTGAATATTTATCCCTCTAGCTTTGGATAACACAAATATATAAAACAACAACAACAAAACAAAGGAATTCATTGGTAATAATACAATTGTAGTAGGGACTTTCACACCCCACTTATATCAATAGACAAAACTTTTAAGAATAAAATCAACAAGGAACAATGACTTTAATTGACAGACTGGACTAGATGGCTTAACAGGTATACTCAGAATATTCCATACTAAAAAAGCAGAATAATATTCTTTTAAATTGCAATTGGGACATTCCCCAGATTAAATCACATATTAGGTCACAAATAAATCCTCAAAAAAGTACAAAAACTTTGAGGTCATACCTTGCATATTTTCTGACCACAGTGTTATGA
Organism: Suricata suricatta; assembly: GCF_006229205.1. Lineage (NCBI taxonomy): Eukaryota > Metazoa > Chordata > Mammalia > Carnivora > Herpestidae > Suricata > Suricata suricatta. Next base: position 431 of record NW_021901414.1, read on the forward strand.
AACTGGAAGTCAACCACAAGAAAAGGAATAGAAGGACCACAAATACATGGAGGTTAAATGGCATGCTACTAAGTAATGGATGAGTCAACTTGGAAACCAAAGAAGATATTTAAAACTACATGGAAACAGTGGCACCAGGGTGGCTCAATCTGTT
>NW_021901415.1:0-584 GCF_006229205.1 Suricata suricatta
AAGATAAGCCTGGCCCTTGACCAACTCCTGGGAGATAACCTCTAAGCTCTTGGAATATCCTGCGTCATGTGAGCGAGTGCCTCTGTTTGCTAGAGGCTCTGAGCCACATCAGATAGTTTATGCCAACGGTGGCTTGTGGCCGTACCTTGTTTGTACCATGCAGTTATCGGCGTGATCTCTCGAGGGACTGGAAACTGGGTAAGGTCAGCCATGTGAGTGCCACACGCCACAGAGAGCGGACCCCCCAATAAAAACCCTGGACACGAAATCTCCCTAGTGCACAGTATTCCATGCGTGCCCCACGTCATGTCTGGAAGAACTAAATTATGTCCGTACAACTTCCCTCAGACAATGGGAGTTCGAACCTGATCCCTTGGACGTTTCCTCCGCGCCTTTTATGTGTGCTGAGTTCAAACTCTCTTCGCTGTAAGAAAGTAACCGTCAGCGGAACCCCTTTTCCGAGTTCCAGGAGTCACTGAACTAGCTGGTAGTCTTGGGGACCCCAAAATTACATGTCTAAAGGATTATTCTTATAAAAAAGAAAAATTAGGCAATAGTAACCATGTGTCCCACAAAACCTATCT
>NW_021901416.1:0-584 GCF_006229205.1 Suricata suricatta
ATGGCACCAGTGATACCTCAGCCCTAAATCTATTCCTTTTACTTAATGTTCTCACTTTGATCAGTCTTTAGCATATGAAAGGGAGCCATTACTTAATTCTTTGACATTCCTTTCTCCCGGATTTTTGTGTAAAGAAACAGGGCTTTTAAAAGGCAGATAATATGTAAGAATGGTATTAATAGTAGTATAATAATGATGACGACAAATCCTATGTATTTGTTCTTTTTTGGCCATGTATGGTTCCTCCATTAGCTTTTTAAAAAATCTGTTTATATGTTATCCTTTAAGCAAGCATATCTTTCTCATGACTTCACATTTTGGATGGCTTCTAAATTTTTGTCTCTTGCTGGGATCTTTCTTAAGAATCACATGGTTGTGTTGGCAAAGTTTTATTTTTGAAGCAGTAAGTATTTATAATTCTTTATCTATTTTTATATGTTACAAATATGGGAATATAAAATAAAATATTCAGGTACACAGAACATTGGCTGCTTAGTCTAGTACAAACAACCGGTAGAAGAACTGAGTGCCTTTTTACCAGCAATAAATGTTTATTTAAAAAGAAGAGTTCATAAAAAAAAAAA
>NW_021901417.1:0-584 GCF_006229205.1 Suricata suricatta
GGCGGGGGGTTGGGGGGCACCATTATAGATGGGGCTTTATCCTTTCATGTACCAGCCCCTCCCAACTGCATCTCTGCCTACGGGCTTCCTCAAAAATCTCAGAAGCCGCTCCCCCAGTGCACACGGCTGGAGGTGCCGGGGAAGTACTAGCTCCTGATGAGCAGCATCCGCCTGTGACTGGCAGGATCCTCACCCCTGCACCCTCACCTTTCGAGCGGGGAGCCCGGATGCTCACACCTGGCTCCCCAGAGCTTCACAATTGGCTCGAGCTCCGGGCATAGAGATTTCCCAGCAGCTTTCCTGCCCTGGCTCGCTTCCCAACACCCCCACTGGCTCTTCCTCCAATTCCCCAACTGTCCTCCAATCCTTGCCTCGAGGTCCAGTTTGGGGAGACCCAAATTATAAGGCGACGGCTCCAAGGACAAATAAAATAACAGAGGGGAAAACTTCTCAGTCATCATCTGATCCGAGACCAAGCAATGCCTGAGGCAGTATGTTGCTTTTTATTTTACTTTTTGCTTAAACAAATCTAATTTTTTTTGTCAGTTGCAACACCGAGTCTTTATGGATAGAGCTAGCATCCC
>NW_021901418.1:0-584 GCF_006229205.1 Suricata suricatta
CTTCTCTTCCGTCTCACTTCTTCAAAGACATATATACCTTACTTTCCCTTTGGATTTTTCCTGTGTTTGTGGAATCTCCATACACATACTATTAAATTTGCATTTCTCCTGCTTATCACATGCCGATTTGGTTCTTAGTCAACAATGAGAACTTCTTCTGAGGTTCCAGGCCATGCCTCTTTACATTCTTCCAAACTATATTTGGCTCTTCTATTATACAATGAATGTTATGAAGAAAAAGAAACAGAGAGGCAGGGCACAGCATCTATATTCTGGGGGATATACGAGACACCTATTTTCAAGTCCTGAAGTATAATGAAGAGGAACTCACATACATGTTCCTGAGGTACCCTGCATAGCACCATGAGTAAAAAGCTGTGTGTGTGTGCACAGAGTAAAAGTTCCATAAACACTGCCTTAATGATGTATGTATGTTACTTTCCAAATAAAGATTTTATCAGACTTTATCAGACGATAACTCTTCCAAATACTGTCATGAGTACGTACATCAAATGCACTGACCTGTACTCACTAGCTTGTGGCTTGACTAATTGTAGCTTGTTTAAGATTTCAACAGACCACTA
>NW_021901419.1:0-584 GCF_006229205.1 Suricata suricatta
AGCACACGTGGGGCATCAAACGTCTTCACGGCCATATCTGGGACGCAGATAGGTTACCCGGAATTTTAACTTTTTCTCATAAATGCAAATTTCAACTTAATACATGGCATGTGCTCAACAAAACAAGTTAGCCTTCTGGGCAAGAAAGGGCAAAACACAGCCACGAACACACGCAGGTTTGCCCGCGTAAGCACGTGTGCGAAGGGCACTCAGGGCTCCCAAATCAGAAGTGCTGGGAACGGGGAGACGGAGGAGTCGGGACCTTGCCCCGGGAACGCTTCCATCTTCTGGGGCTCACGAGGCCCACGACTGAACTGTAGACATCTGTGCCTGCCGAGCGCGTGCACGGGGCGGAGGGATGGCTGTGCCTGCCGAGCGCGTGCACGGGGCGGAGGAGTGTCTGTGCCTGCCGAGCGCGTGCACGGGGCAGAGGGATGGCTGTGCCTGCCGAGCGCGTGCACGGGGCAGAGGAGTGTCTGTGCCTGCCGTGCGCGTGCACGGGGCAGAGGGATGGCTGTGCCTGCTGAGCGCGTGCACGGGGCGGAGGAGTGTCTGTGCCTGCCGAGCGCGTGCACGGGGCGGAG
>NW_021901420.1:0-584 GCF_006229205.1 Suricata suricatta
GGTGTTGCTATCTTCCTATCCTTTTGATACAGAAGTAGAGCTGCAGGTGTCTTCCTGAGCTGTCCACTGTGGTGGGTGGTGTTTGGGTAGCCAAGTCCTGGTGTCCCTGTTGACCTGTGTAGGCCACTGCACTCTCCCTCCCCTACACCCTGCAACTGTCCTGCACAGGAGAGCTCCTTTGCTCTTAACCCACCTGTCCTTTGAGGGGTGAACTGACATTGATGTGGAAAACAGTCAAGTTGGAATTTGATGCATAATCTCTTATACAAATGAAATATGATGCACGAAGAACAAAAATTCCAGAAAGTGGACAGTTCCTTCTGGAGAGGATGGGGACATGTGCAGATGGCCACCTACAGTTCCTGGACAAAGGGTAAGTGCCCAGTGGGGTGCTTCCCATGCTGACCCCTTCTCTAGGGTGCACCTGCTGTTGGTGCCTGATCTTCAGATGTGCTCAGGTTATCATCGATATGTAACCTTAAATGGTCACTGTGTTTACTTCCTCACATTGTGCCTGCCTGGCCCATCTCCACAGAGGCCAGATCTTTGAGCATCCAGTTATTGTTTCTGAACATTAGTGGGGT
>NW_021901421.1:0-584 GCF_006229205.1 Suricata suricatta
CTGCGTTAGACAGCAACCAGGCCCCTAATCTATCTATATGCCTTGACTATATTTCCCTCTAGAAAATTGAGAATATTAATTATTCCTTATTTAAGCTGGAAAACCAAACTACTTGTCTAAAGAATACTGAAAATATTTAACTCAGTTTTGCATTTTAAAATCTAGTAAACAGTATACTTTAAACTGGAATTCTGCCAAAAAGTTTTTAAAAATAGACCAAGAGCTAGGTCTTTTTCCACTTTATTTATTTTTTTCCCATAATATTTTATTGTCTAATTGGTTTCCATACAGCACCCAGTGCTCTTCCCCACAAGTGCCTTCCTCTATCACCACCACCTCTTTTCCCCTCTCCCACTTCCACTCTCAGTTCATTTTTAGCATTCAATAGTCTCTCAAGTTTTACATCCCTCTCTCTCCCCAATTCTCTTTCCCTCCTCCGGTCCCCCGTGTTCTCCATTAGGTCTCTCCTGTTTTCCTGTTAGACCTATGAGTGCAAACATATGGTTTCTGTCCTTCTCTGCCTGACTTACTTCGCTCAGCATGACACCCCCAAGGTCCATCCACTTTCCTACAAATGGCCATAT
>NW_021901422.1:0-1340 GCF_006229205.1 Suricata suricatta
AAAGCCATCGTAAGTTCGGTTTTATTTGCTTATAGTAGAAGCATTCTAAAACCAAACATAATTTGTAAACATTTTCTCTCTTCTGGTTTATTATTTTTATTTTTTTTAACATTCATCTATGTTTGAGAGAGAGAGAAAGAGAGACAGAGTGTGAGCAGGGGAGGGGCAGAGACAGAGGGAGGCACAGAATCCGAAGCAGGCTCCAGGCTCTGAGCTGTCAGCACAGAGCCCGACGTGGGGCTGGAACTCACAGACCTCGAGTCCATGACCTGAGCCGAAGTTGGCCACTTAAACAACTAAGCCACCCAGGCGCCCCTGTATTTATAATTTAAATATTTTCTTAAATCAGCCAACGAGTCTCTCAATCAACAAGTCACACATCTGCAATCCACGCACCAATCCACACACCTCACAGACAGGAGAGGAGGGAAAGGAAAAGGCTGTAGTGTTGGAGGGAAGCTGTCAGGGAGGGGAATGTGGGCCAGTTCCCTGGGGGGCCTGCGAGTGTTTGAGGGAGGAAGAGAGTGAGAGTAGGGGAAGGTCAGAAGTTTGTGTTTAATTAGGAAAGGGATGCAGTTTGAGATAATAGAGAGGGCCAGTCTCAGAAGAAAATGGAGCTGTGGCCTGAGAGGAAGGAGCTGAACGAAGCAGAACAGAGGTGAAAGTCCCGGAATCAAGCTGAAAAGAGAAAAACGCTGTCCTGTCTGTTTCGGGTCTCACAGAGCTGCTCTTCTCGCTGTGCAGAGGAGCCCCTCCTGAGGTCCAGACTCAAGGCTCTGTCAAAGTGTCAGTTCCATCCAGTGGCTTATGGCCTGTAATCAGCAAGCAACAGTCAGGTTGCTAATCCCACCTGTGGTGCCTCAACCGCGCATTTGGCAGAGGTTTTGCTGTGAGGCTCCAGGAAGATGCATACGTTTGGAGAAACTTTTTTTTTTTTAAGTTTATTTATGTTGAGAGAGAGAGAGCAAGAGCAAGAGTGTGTGCAAGCAGGGGAGGGGCAAAGAGAGGGGGAGAGAGAGGATCCCAGGCAGGCTCCACGCTGTCAGCACAGAGCCCAACATGGGGCTTGATCTCATCTGCTATGAGATCATGACCTGAGCAGAAATCTGGCATCAGATGTGTAACTGACTGAGCCACCCAGTATTTCTCTCTGTAAATTATTTCATACATTGGACATTTAATTATGTTTGGAGAAAGGCATTCCTTAAGACAACAATCTTAATGTTAAAAAAATTAGTCATTAAAAGATCGTTGTGCTAATTGGTGGATACTTTTCTTTAATTTCAGGCATTAACTCTGAAATGTATAGCTATCGCCTTTTATCTTCCCATTATTTATAA
>NW_021901423.1:0-584 GCF_006229205.1 Suricata suricatta
TTGGCTGTGAATGGACTCCTTTGGGGCATTTAACATGAGGGAGGAAGGAGCTATTTGAGCTCATGACATTTGGGCGTTTTGCCATTCCTGGAAAACGAACTGCATCCTAATTAATACTCAGGGCTTCTGACTTGATCTTTGGCCTGAGTTCCTGCGCAGCCTGAAGTTGAGAGTACTGGCTTGCTCCTCCTGGGGACTGGAGTCCCGCCCCCACCCCATCTCAGTGGCTGGATCCTGCCCCCTGCTGGTGCACACCCAAGCTACCTGGGGGATTCTGTGTGGCTGGGCTTGCCTCCTGCCAGGCTGGACTACAGCCCATCCTTCCATTTGCTTTTCTGGGGTAAGCCCTGCTTCCCTCTCATTCCTTTACCCTAGAATCCTGCCTGTGCCCAACAGGCTGGCCGCTCTCTGGACATCGGCAGCAGGGCGAGTGGCTGTAATACCTTCCCCAGTGGGACAGTCCAGGAGCACCTGTTTCCGAGACATAAAAACAATGGTAACCTCATTCATTTATTCATGCAGCAGATGAGTGTCCATCATACCCACTGGGACCCCAGCAGTAAGTAAGATGAGGTCGAGAGGCG
>NW_021901424.1:0-584 GCF_006229205.1 Suricata suricatta
ACGGTGTAAACCAGGGCATTTAACTGGCTTTACTATGAAAAACAACTCATGACTTATTTGAAACAAAAGTCTGTCAACTTATTTTACTCCCACCTTAAAATGAAGGGCACGACTCCTTTTTACACATCTACTTTGTAGTGAAAACTAAACAGGCACCCAGGGGTGCTCCGTGAATTGCAGCAGGTGGACTGGCTGGATGATTCTAGGCTGCCTCTGCACTGTTGGATTTAAACTGTCAACTCTCCAAACTATCAATTTGGCATCTTTCATGGGCACAAAAGTCACTCTAAATTGTTTCTAAAGAAGAGCATCAGATTTAGCCTGAAGTACTCACTGGGAATTACTGGGCTACACAGAACAATTTGAGAACTATTGATCAGAAGATCCCATTTGATAATTAATTCGACTGAGCTTGGGCTACTGAGTTTGTAATGGTATCATCTTTTGGATTTGCTGTTGCGAGTAGGATGAAGAAAAATAATCTCTGGTGGTATTTCTGGACGGGAGATGGTCTATTATTATTCGTTGCTCATCCATTTATTGTCCTTCTGAAATTTTGAAGCAGGTTAAATACATCATAACCA
>NW_021901425.1:0-584 GCF_006229205.1 Suricata suricatta
AGACAAGTTCATTTTCAAGTCTTTATAAAAGATCCAGGTGAGCATGCTATGATTGAGTTAGAAGTATTGGCTACTTATACTCCACTCGGGAATGTGTGTGTTTGTGAAATGGGTCGATATAAAAATGACCCATTTGTGGTATTTTAATACCACATTTTGAATAAAATATCAAAAGCACAAAAGTTTAGTGAATTAGAAACACTGAACTCAGTGGCCACATTAAAAATAAAATAATAACATGGGAGTCCTCACTGGGACTTTACTATCTGACTATGTTTAGGCTTTTAAGTCTGGAATGTTGAGGATCAGGAGAAAAGTTTAAAGCAAAGTCGTTTTCATCCTCGGCCCCACACACCCCCTGAAGGTCCGTCTGATAGCACATGACTCCCACTGGTGTTTGTGGTTTATGCACATTCAAAGAGAGAATTCTGTGGTTTGTGCACACATAAAATATCTCACAAACTGAAGATTATGATTATATAGTTGAATGAGAACATTAAGCAGTAAAAAAACTGACTTACATATAACAATTAAATATTTGCTACAAAGTCCTCTTAAGCAGGAGAGGTAATGTTGCAGATATA
>NW_021901426.1:0-584 GCF_006229205.1 Suricata suricatta
CAATCGCTGGGTGCCTCCAGCCCAGGGGTCGGAGGACACGGTGGGCTGCGGAGAATACAGCAGCTGCTCCTTACCCCCCTGCTGGCGGCTTCCCAAGTTCAGACAGAATTTAAGATGGAAAAGGAGTCAGGGAGCGAGAGCGAGCACTGATTAAAGCCGCAGCGCCGGGTGGTTCCCGGGGATCCAGGAAGGGGCGCGGCGCAGGCACTCAGGCCCCAGGGGCTGCTCTGCCGGCACCTGCCTCCCCCACCCCTGCTGCCCGTCTTCCTCCCTAATTTGATCTCACCACGGCCCACAGGCTTTTTGGCAAGGCCTGCTTTGTTTTAATTTCCTCCCAAATGTTGGCGAAAAAGAGATGTTAAATTTTAATTGATCCACGACGTTTCTCAAACCAATTACTGTGAGCGGTGTTCTGGAGACGACGTACCGGCCAGGCCGGCAGCCCAAGCACACAGCCCTGTCCGCTGGCGCGACACTTTCGTCATGCAAACCACTCCCACCGGGGATGGAGTCTGCGGCCACCACAGCACCAGGAGTGCAGACAGGAGACCAGCACCCCAGATCCGGGCGGTCCCACTGAGCCC
>NW_021901427.1:0-584 GCF_006229205.1 Suricata suricatta
GAGGCTGAGACAATGTAATTGGCCAGGTCTTGGTCATATTTAGCCCTTGTGTCCTGGAGGAGAGAACTGATATTATTAATCCCATTTCTGTTGCATGGAACATGAATCCCTCAGACAAGACGGTTTAGCAACAAGAAAGTGGACATATGCTGTTCAGCCCCAAGCAATTTAGCAATTTACTAAAACCATAAGATTTACATAAATTGCATGTATTAAAGGAAGTATTAATATTAAAGGAAGTATCAAGGAAGTATTAAAGGAAGAAGTTATATGTAATGCCTTGAGAACTACTTTCACAAAATATGATCAATGGATGCAATTTCTTTATCTTCTTCATTCCTTTTAACAGAAGTTAAATTCGGAAAATTACAAGTCTGTTTTATAGAATATATGAGATATCTAAGCAAAAGCAACAAGATTTAGGGGAGAGATTGTTAAATTCTTTGCTAGTGATCTATGTTGCCTCTTAAGAACATAGGGAAGTCATGTCAGAGAGTCTGGATAAATTGTCCCTTGTTCAGTATGATTATAGAGGAATTTGTCCTTAAAGTAAAAAGAAATTTATTTAAAGGAAAACTATATAG
>NW_021901428.1:0-584 GCF_006229205.1 Suricata suricatta
AGAATACTACCCCAGATGTCATTGTTTTCAACAAACAATAAATGAATTAATGAAAAATTTACTCCTGGTTTTTTTAGTTACTTGTATAATAGGATTATTGTGAGGATTAATAAAAATCATTGTCATTACTCTAGTCCATGGCATACAGGGAGTGCTCAATAAAAGTGATAAAAGTTAGCAGCTATTAATAGTTTTTTTTTCTAAAACTCTTAAATTTTGGCAATTCTTTAAAACAGGAGTTCTTAACCAGTTTTCACAAACTTGTTTGAAAACCTGCAGGAGGCTATAGTGTGTTTAGAGATTTTGCCTCAGGGAAAATACACAATTAATACATATATACACACCTAATTTGTGTCTCAGACCTTCCCGCCCCCACCCCAGTTATGGACCGTAATTTAAGTCCTTGTTCAAAAAACAACTGTGTGCTCTATAATAGCTCTTGTCAGGACTATTGGTGACTGTTTGCGTTTTTCCAATTTTTTTTATTTATTAAAAAAAGTTTTGGGGCGCCTGGTTGGCTCAGTCGGTTAAGCCTCCGACTTCGGCTCAGGTCAGATCTCACGTTCGTGGGTTCGAGCCCCGCG
>NW_021901429.1:0-584 GCF_006229205.1 Suricata suricatta
CAGTGCTCCTCCCATCTCTCCAAAGTTTCAGTCTGACTCAGCTCCCAGCAAAGCAGGGATGGGTCTGAAGGGGTTGGATACGGTGAAAGAAGGCGGGGCCCGCCTGCACGCCATGAGAAGGGCTCCGGGTGGTGGCTGCACCTCTGACCGCCTCTGCGGCTGGCGGCCCAGCCGGATCCCAGTTCTGCTACTGACTAGTGCGGGGACTTAGAGCAGCTCCTTCACCCTCATGCCTCACGCTTCACCTCTGTCAGAAGAGGTCATCACGGCAGCCTTACTCACGAGAGCGGAAAGGGGGAAGCGACCTGACCGCCCATCATCAGATGGCTGGATAAACAACACGTGGCACACCCCTACAATGGAATGTTATTCAGCCTCAACAAGGGAGGGAATTCCGACACCTGCCACCACAAGGATGGACACTGAAGATGCCGTCTTAGGTGAAAAGACAAATACCGTATGATTCCGTACACACGGGTATATACGTGTAGACGACTACTATATAATCTAGAGTAGTCAGACTCATAGACACAGAAAGCAGGATGGTGGCTTCCAGGGGCCAGGGGAGGAGGGAATGGGGAGTG
>NW_021901430.1:0-584 GCF_006229205.1 Suricata suricatta
AGCGAGGACCCCTCTGCTGGACTCCTTTCTCCCCTGTGGAGGGGGATTCGGCCGCCGCCAGGGCTCCGGGGCGGGGGTGTTGGGAACTCGCCGTGCTGCACGGTCCCCGAGTGCGTCCGTGGGGCCCCAGAGCAGGAGGACGAGGCAGCAGCTCCTCCAGCCTCCCGAGTGGCCGCGTGGGCTCCCTGCCGCCTTCTTGGCCACGAGTGAGAGGTCGGCTCTGTGCCCGCCACCCGTGTGCTCGCGCCTGACGCGGCGTCTCCGGGTGGGCGCCCCTGCTCCGTGAACTGAAAACCCCTCCCCTCCCAAGGCCGGACAGGCGTTGCCCGGATCCCCGGGCTCCATGGGGCCCCCCGGAGGGAGAGGGAATGCACGCCTGCTCCTTGCCTGTCTGTCCTAACGGCAGTGCCGTCCGCGGCCAAGTCCAGGCTCTTCCAGCGGGGAGGGTGGTCAGACTGCAGCCCCGACTTTCCGAAAGTGTCATCTTCCCACCAAGTCATAACGGGGCCTGCGGCATCCCCACAAAACAGTGCGGGGGGACGGCTGGTCCAGTGCAGGCCCCCCGGGCCAGCCCCCTCCTCTCC
>NW_021901431.1:0-584 GCF_006229205.1 Suricata suricatta
TCTCTGTGTCAAAAATAAACATTAAAAAAAAGAAAAAGAAAAAATGTACAAACTGCTGTTTTGAAAGCAACATCAGTCTTAAAAGAAGGAGCAAAACCTAAGAACATACTTAAAATTTGTTTTTTGAAATAATTTTGATAAGGAAAGCAGTGTTTATTTTGTTCGTTTAAAGTAGTGTCTGAAGTGACTTGTATAAATTTCAAACCCCCAGGGAACACGCCGCTAATGATGTTTCGTTTGCCACCATCCGTTTTCATGACCTCCTATCACAGCTGGATGATCAGTACAGCCGCTTTTCTTTGGAAAATAATTTTTTGTTGCAGCATAACATAAGGAAAAGCAAGCGTAATCTTCAGGTATGACCTGGATTTTGTGCTTTAGTCAGAATGTTTCCAGGCTCAGATAAGAGTTTATTGATCATGCACTCGTTGGTATTTTTAAAAGTTATAGAGACTGTAAATAAACTACCTTTATATGGCTGATATTTTATAACATAAGCAAAGTAAAATATCAATTCATTTAGTAGACATGTAAGGAATTTTCAGGTTTAAGTGTATCACCTGTTAGGCATCAGTAATTCTGAG
>NW_021901432.1:0-584 GCF_006229205.1 Suricata suricatta
TATTTAGCATTAACTATATAGCATGAACTATAAAATCATGAAAAGACATTGAGGAAACTTAAATGCTTATACTAAGTGAAAGAAGCCAACCTGCAAAGCTACCTACTGTATGATTTCAACTATATGACATTTTGGAAAAGACTAAATGTAGTATGTAGTAAACAGTAAAAAAATAATTGGTTTCCATGGTTGAAAAGGCACATAGATGAGTAAGTGAAGCATAGAGGATTTTTAGGGCAGTGAAACTATTCTGTATGTTACCATAACAATGAATACCTGTCATTATACACTTGTTGAAATCAACACAATGTACAACACAAAGAGTAAACCCTCATATAACTCATGGCCTTTGGTCATTTATGATATATCAATACAGGTTCATTCTTGGTTAAAAAAATACTATTCTGATGTTAGGTTGACAATGGGGGAGACTATGTGTGCATCCATCCTCAATTTTGCTATAAACTCAAACTGTTCTAAAAATGTAAAGACTTTTATAAAGTATATTTATTTATTTTGATAGACAGAGAGACAGAGAGAGTGAAAGAGCATGTGTGTGAGCAGAGGAGGAGCAGAGAGAGAGG
>NW_021901433.1:0-2842 GCF_006229205.1 Suricata suricatta
AGTTGAGCGTCCAGCATCAGCTCAGGTCATGATCTCGTGGTTGTTGGGTTCCTGTCCTGCGTCGTCGGGCTCTGTGCTGACAGCTCAGAGCCTGGAGTCTGTTTCAGATTCTGTGTCTCCCTGTTTCTCTGCTCCTCCCCCACTCACACTCTGTCTCTCTCTTTCTCTCTCAAAAATAGATAAACATTAAAAAAAAAAAAGGAAGAATTTCATTTTGCAATTGTTTGTGGCTAATGCCTAAGACCGAAACAAAGTCTTATATTTGCTTTTAATTTGTGACTTTGTTGACTTTAGTTAATAGTTCTGGTAGGTATTTCCCAAACTCCTTAGGATTTTCTACACACGCAATCAAGTCATCTGTGAATAAAGAGAGTTTCTCTCCATTTTTTTTTCATTCTTTGTACTTTTATTTCGCTTTCTAGCTGTTTCACACTGTGGGGACTTGTAGGGACAATGTCATCCAGGAGTCTTGGAAGCAGACAGCCTTGTCTTCTTACTGATCTATGGGGGAGTGTGGTTGCTATTTCACCACTGGGTGTGAGGTTAAGTAGAAGATTTGTCATACATGCTCTTTGTCAGACTCGTGACATTTCCATCTCTCCCTCTGTGAGGGGGACTTTTTTAAATTAGTGAGAGTTTTTTTTCTTTAAATCATGAATGGAGGTTGAATGAATGCTAAGTGCTTTTTTCTGCGACTTAGACAATCATATTTTTTCCTCTATTCTTCTATTAACGTGCGGAATGTAACTGATCGCATTCCCGATGATAAATGGACCCTACATGTTGAGTTAAACCCAACTTGGTGACTGAGAATTATCCCTTTTGTCAAATGTTGCATCTGACTTGCTAATATTTTTTTTAAGTATCTTTTGTGTTCGTTACGAGTAGGGATGTCGGTCTAGGATTGTCTTTTCTGTGGTATCTTTCTTACCGGGTTCTGCTCACCTCATAAAACAGGCTGGGAGCTCTGCCCCTCTGTTCTCTGAAAGGGTGTAAGACTGCATTCCTGTTTCCTCAACTGTTGGAAAGAACCCATCTGGGTCTGGAGTTGTGTTCACAGCCAAACGGTGTTTGATGGCACCTTCTGTTTCTTCAGTGGGTTAATTGGACCCACTTGGTCATCGATTTCTTCTTTAGTGAGTTTCAGGTGTGTGTGTCTTTCAAGGAAGTATCCGTTTTATGGATGCTAGCAAAGTTGTTGACACGAAGTTTCTTCCTAATATTCCTTTATTATCTTTTTGGAAGTCTGTAAAATACTGGTGCATAATATCTGTGGTTTGTGTCTTTTTTTTTTTGAGCATCTGAATTAGAGGCTTTGTCCATGTTATTGATCTTTGCAAAGTCCCATTTTTTACTTCATTGATTTACTCCATGTTTCTGTCTGCCATGCCATCGATTGCTGTCTCCGCCTTGATTCTTTCCCTGCTGCTGCTTACGTTGGGTTCAATTTGCTCATCTTCCCATGTCATCAGATGGAAGATATCTATCTTTTGTTCTTTTCCCCAGAGGCAGCGGGGCTCGTGGCCTGGGTCCGAGAGAGGGAGCTGCCCTGCACGATCCAGTAGGAGAGAGAGAGCCACTCCCTCCGGTGTCCTGCCCTGTCCCACTGTCGCTTGGGAGCCCTGAGCGGAGCCACGACAATGGGCTGGAGAGGGAGTGTGGTTTTTGCTGAGTCTGGGGCTCCCAGTTATGCTAACCGGTCATGTCATCCCATGTGTGGCCTTTCAGGATTTATTTAAATGTTAGCTGTTCTCTCCCCCCGTTTTCTCCGTGCTCTGCTAAAGGAGCAGCAGTCGGTCTTCCTTCCTCTCCACAGAAGGTCTGGATCTGGAATTCGCTTCCTTGTGGCCTTAGCTCTCTCACAGGCTCCAGAAGAACGGGTTTTGTAGGTCCTGACACTTTTTCTCTTCCTAGGTTAGGCAGCATTCTACATCCTAAGCCTGAAGTGACCTTTGGAAACAAGGAAGGAGAGAAAGAAAAATGCCTTTTTGTGATCATGATTCATATTGCTTTCGATTAAAAATAATTTTAATATTTATTTTTTTTTTGAGAGAGAGAGAGTGAGCATGAGCAGGGAAGGGGCAGAGAGAGAGGCGGGTCACAGAATCGGAAGCAGGCTCCAGGCTCCGAGCTGTCAGCACAGAGTCCGATGCGGGGCTCGAACTCACAAGCCATGAGATCATGACCTGACCTGAAGTTGGATGCTTAACCCACTGGGCCACCCAGGCGCCCCCATATTGCTTTTGGTTTTAAAGAACTGAGAGGCGGCTGGTGGGTTCTAGCCCCAAATAAGGCTCTGTGCTGACAGTGCAGAGCCTGCTCAGGATTCTCTGTCTCTCCCTCTCTCTCTGCCCCTCCCCTGTGATGAGGGTGTGTGGGGCAAGCTGAGGGCAAAATACAGGCTGGCACCCCCCACCCCAAGGTGGACTATGTGTGATGTCCCTCGGACACTCGCGGCCACCCAAGAACAAAGGAAGGGGGTCTAGGTGCTCTCCGCGGTGATGTGGGAAACTCAGGCAAATGGAAGATTAAATTCCTTCACTGCCTGCAGCCCATGGACGCGTCCTTGAGACCAGCCGAGTGACCTCCCTCCGGGAGCTCAGCTGCCCCCTGACGACACTTTGCTGGGAGCAAAAGGGACTCTGAGCCTAACATTATCCTGACCCCCAGGATCCTGTAAATCACTTCCTTTATCTCAGCTGTCCCAGGATACACGCCGGCAATCCTGCTCCAAGCTCACGCCCCGGATCTGAGGGGTCTCATGATGAGGTTTCACTAAACGGTAACAAGTGGCGTTTCCCTAGCAACAGCAGCCCCTCAAGGTCCTGGAAACCTTGCTTCC
>NW_021901434.1:0-1340 GCF_006229205.1 Suricata suricatta
CGACTTCAGCTCAGGTCATGATCTTACAGTCCGTAAATTCGAGCCCCATGTCAGGCTCTGTGCTGACAGCTCAGAGCCTGGAGCCTGCTTTCGATTCTGTGTCTCCCTCTTTCTCTGACCTTCCCCCACTCACACTCTGTTTCTCTCTCTCCCAAAAATAAATAAACATTAAAAAATAAAAAAACAAACAAAAATCGAAATACAGAAAAATAATTACATTTTCCTACCTCTGTTAAGAAGAGAAAAATAAGACAATAGTTATGTTCATATTTACTTATATTTTCATATTACAAAATGTTGAGTCTATAAACCTAAACAAAAATGGTAAGAGGATATTTGAGTATATATTTTACATAGTTTTGATTTTGAATAATGTAAACACATTATTGTAAGAATAAATTAAAATTCACAAAAAATAATGTGAATGCTCATACTAATATTTGGGGGACTTATTCTACTTATCCATGGGATAGCAGTAAAAAGGGTTCAGTCCATAAAAAAAAACAAGACAATGAATATTTTAAATAACAGAGGAGAGCTTTAATGAATTATCTTGTACAACAATAAAATACCAAGTTAGAAAAAGAAGTGATAGAAATATTTGAGGCCTAAAAAGCATATTTGTGATAACTTTTTAAGGCAGGTTAAGAAGAAACATAAGATATGATCATCTTCATAAATAGTAGATATACATTCAGAGTGATAAATAATTATAAGTTCACTAAAATCTCATCAGCAGTTTGTCTTGGGATATGGCAATAAGAGAGTGAGTTTGATGTTCGTTTGCTTAGTGATCTTGGTTCTGCCTCCTACAAACTGGTGTGTGTTCTAAATGCTGGATGTGACCCTGGACATCCATCCCTCTTCCTCCAGCAACCAGAATACTCCATCACTTTCTAGCTCTCCTCACTTGGACCCTGGAAGAAACCTCAGGCTATACAGGCACTACAAGGAGAACCTCAGGAAACTAATGCAAGATCCACTTAAGGTTGAGAGGAAAACCTAGATTATTCCTCCACAGTGCATTCCTTTTGCAGAAAGGGCACATTGTTACAAGCGCTACATTGAGGATTCTAGAATGAGAGCTGGACTGACTTGAGTTGGCGGTTAAACACAGGACACAGTGCTGGTGGTGGGTGAGATACTAGGAGCCAGTAGGGCAGCTCAGGGGATTTATGCTCTCCTGCTCCTTTTCCCATCTTGGGAATTGCTCTGAGACAAGATGAGTCTTGAGACTGATGTATGAATTGGACATTTGGAAAAGGATTTTATAGCAGCAGAGATATTAGGAGCCACATCAGTTGTGGCAATGAGGGGGGTACATTAGGTTTTGGCTTGAC
>NW_021901435.1:0-584 GCF_006229205.1 Suricata suricatta
AAGAGGGGAGGAAGCTCCCAGTCCAAGATGGATCCCAGCCACATGCTCCACACCAGGACTCACTGGGCACTTGCTGTCACGGCTCAGCGTAACTTCTGAAACCCTGACTGTTGTTTTCGACCCTTGAGGGTCCTGAGCGAAAGAGGGCGAGGGGCTACACCCCCAACACTGGGCTCATCAAGTCGGCCAGGGCTTTCACATCCCCTTGCCCAAGGCGACTCTGTGTTAGAAGGCTCAGTCAGATGCCAGGATGCGAAAAATAGCACCATGCCCTGCGCTGGCCTCTGCCGGGCACAGGGCACTTCACACCCCTCAGCCAGAGAGCATCTCTGCTTCTAAAAGCCTCGGGCTCTTGAAAACCTTGGTCTGTCCTTGCGACCCTGGCAACCTGGAAAGAGCAAGCTTCTATTTTTGTCATCCAAGACAGGAACATCTGCTCTCTCTCAAAACGGACCTCGCTGTTTCCAGCCCAAAAGGTGGACAATCACGGTAATCTGAGCTAGAAAACCCATCCTGGAGGCAGCTTTGAAAGCTGGGGCTTCTTGCCTTGTTTTATGATTGCAAACTTCACTCAGCACTCAAAA
>NW_021901436.1:0-584 GCF_006229205.1 Suricata suricatta
GAGGACGGTTAGTGATCTCCGACACAACCGGCAAGTCCAGATCGTCTGGAACCAGGCTAACCGTGTCCTTGGCCTTGACGGAGAGCTGTGTGTCCTTCTGTGCTAGATACTGCTCTGGTAAGAAGGGACAAACGATGCTTCTTGTATGAGAGAGGAAACACAAATGCTTTGCATCTTTCCGTGAGTCCCGTCGTCTGCTGGGCGGGCCCTGGGACCCCTGGCTGGAAAAGGCATCAGGCTCGAATTCAGCGAGACCCATCACTGCCCCCTTGCCCTTTGCCTGGGGTAAAAGGTCACCCAGATTGTAAGCACATTCTGTGCAGGGCTCACCTCAGATAGCTAACAATAGGCATTGAAATAACATCTGTAAAATATGTAAAAAAAGAAAAAAAAAAGACATCATTCCCAGGAGACTGTGACCTAAATTTTGAGCCAGGCTGTGAGAAGTTACCTTTTTTTGGTAACAAGAAAAAGATGATTTTCCCAAATCACATTGGTTCAGTTCTGTCTCAGCACTAGGTAATGTGTATTCCTTAATCCGTGAGGGGAAGGGGCCTTCACCGCCCCCCTTCCGCCATTTCTAC
>NW_021901437.1:0-584 GCF_006229205.1 Suricata suricatta
AAAAAAAAAAGTTTCTAGGAGAGGTGAAGGCCAAGAGTGAATAGAAAAAGAAAAAGATGTTGACTTATCTCAACTACAGTGGCATTTAAAAGGTCACTGAGTAAAGACAGGCTACAAAAGAAATTGGAATATGTGGTTTGTAGACTCAGGGAACACAGGCCACGCTAATAGAAACAGGCACCAAAAGAATACTGGCATTTGTGCGTGTGTGCCCCGAGGCAACTTCTCTTGAAGAGAGGAGAGGAGGGGGATTGGGAGACATTTTGTGATGTCTTCATTGTTCTGTGGAACAGCATTGGTTCCTGCTAGAATAGTCTATTCTAGCAGTTTGCAACATGGTCTCCCTTGGAGGATTGTGTTGAGGTAGGTTCTGAGGATGCATTCAGACTCAGTGGGAATGGGTATCAGTTAGGGATGATTAATGCATTCATATACGAATATCATACGTGTGCCACTCCTGAGATAAAAATTATGAACTGATGGCCCATGGGACAAGTGGAAACTGTGAGAGATTTTGTTTGGCCCAGATGGTCTTCCAAAAAAAAAAAATAGGAGTGAAATATTTAAGAGTAGAGATTTAATTT
>NW_021901438.1:0-584 GCF_006229205.1 Suricata suricatta
ACCTGTCATGCATACGGGATCTTGCTGTTCCACTCCAAGGGTCCACAGTTATTCTGAATGCCTTAATTTGATATTCAGCAAAATGCAGGCCCCAACTGAGAAGACTCCTGCCAAATATATTTGAATCTCAAAATTTTGGCTCTAAGGCATGTCTCTCTCTCCTCTGCTCCAGTGGCTCTTTCTTGGACTGATGTTACAGTTCCCATGTTTTGGCTCCCACATTAGCATCAATTTCCAGAGAGGATTCCAGAAGTGCTCTGATTAATTTTCCGTTAGGAATCCTTCACACTCATATACAGCACTGTGCCAAACTTCTCATTAGTGCAGTTATTTCTTTAGGGCACCATGTGTCTGGCTAAAATCCGCAAGCACTTAGGATCAGGAACTCCTGAAGGCCTCAGCACAGAGAGGCTCATCACACTGATGTTTGGTCATTTTTGTGACCAGAACAGCACAAAAGAATCAGGTGGAGGTTTGCCAAGGTAAGGGTTTGGGCCAGTAGGCTCTGGGTGGGTGGCTGGATGGAGATGGACAGCCTGACTGATGAAGCTGATCTCCCTCTACTCACCATTGGCTTTCTGTTC
>NW_021901439.1:0-584 GCF_006229205.1 Suricata suricatta
AAAAAAAAAAAGGAATCCATTCTTTTGCATATACTCATTAAGCTACAGAACCAATTCTAATGAAAATAAGATTTGAAACACTATCTACTCCGGGAAATCACAAAATTTATTAAGAGCAACTGAAGTTTAGGCCCTAGAATAAATGAAGCTGCTACAAGTCATTAAGAGAACTGAATAAGATATGTAAATATCACTTGTGAGATACGGAGTTGTGAATATGCCATTTCCACCAAAAAAGTTTAAATGTCATTGAGTTGACTTGGGTCCACTATTAAATGACCCCTTGCCCTTAGCACTGATTAAAAGTATTAACATACACATGTACTTAGTTACCTACGGTTTAAATATTTCATGCCTATCTTTAGAGATTAACTACCTAGAAAGTTTTGTGCTGCGAGTTTAATATTAAGTGAGTATATGGGAAGCTTATTGTATGTTCATCTACAAATGTGAACAATTAATTCTCATCCCTTGTCTTTTATGATGTACTTTTCACATACATGACCATATGAATCTTTCCATTAGAAACATTTGATTTCATAAGCATGAAGCTGTTTGAGAAGCAGTTTGGAATAAATCACTTA
>NW_021901440.1:0-584 GCF_006229205.1 Suricata suricatta
ACCCCACTAATGTTCAGAAACAATAACTGGATGCTCAAAGATCTGGCCTCTGTGGAGATGGGCCAGGCAGGCACAATGTGAGGAAGTAAACACAGTGACCATTTAAGGTTACATATCGATGATAACCCGAGCACATCTGAAGATCAGGCACCAACAGCAGGTGCACCCTAGAGAAGGGGTCAGCATGGGAAGCACCCCACTGGGCACTTACCCTTTGTCCAGGAACTGTAGGTGGCCATCTGCACATGTCCCCATCCTCTCCAGAAGGAACTGTCCACTTTCTGGAATTTTTGTTCTTCGTGCATCATATTTCATTTGTATAAGAGATTATGCATCAAATTCCAACTTGACTGTTTTCCACATCAATGTCAGTTCACCCCTCAAAGGACAGGTGGGTTAAGAGCAAAGGAGCTCTCCTGTGCAGGACAGTTGCAGGGTGTAGGGGAGGGAGAGTGCAGTGGCCTACACAGGCCAACAGGGACACCAGGACTTGGCTACCCAAACACCACCCACCACAGTGGACAGCTCAGGAAGACACCTGCAGCTCTACTTCTGTATCAAAAGGATAGGAAGATAGCAACACC
>NW_021901441.1:0-584 GCF_006229205.1 Suricata suricatta
TGCAAGGCCGGCTGATTTTCCTCGTACGTGTTTCCTGGTGGGCCTTGGTGAGGATTTCTCCAGAATACGTATAAAGCAGTTGGTGTGCGGATCACGGATATTCAAGCCTATCCAATTAGCCCGGTGTGGAGAGCTGCTGGAGTTTACACCGTTGTTGGCGATGCCATGAGAGTTGCATTTTCCTCCGTGTAGACTATCCTCCCCAGATAGAATCTTTCCCCAATGGCATCTCGTGGTTGCTTCCACTTTTCTTTCTCTAAATACTGGAGATTGGAGCCTCTCGTCATGTACTCTCTCATCACTTTGTTTTCTCTTCCTGTGAAATTGCAAATATCTCCCCCTGTCAGTCTTCCAGTGATATCCCTCGCCAGAGAGACTTCTTAAATTTGTCATAAAGTAAAAAAATTTTTTTATTAATTCTCCCTCAAAGTCTGTACTGTTCAATTCCATCCAAGAAATTCCTCCATACCCTGAGGTCACATGGCGATTTAAAATGTTGTTTTTTGGTTTGAATGTGAAAGGCGTAGCTTTGATGTTTCTGGAGCTTACTTTTGTGTATGGCATTGTGGTAGAGATTCAACCTT
>NW_021901442.1:0-584 GCF_006229205.1 Suricata suricatta
CTAAAATGAATTGCCTAGGGATGAACAGCTTTGAAGTGATGGAGGAATTCAAACTCTTGTGTTCGGATTGTACCCATCTAGTTTTCCTACACTGGGGGAGGGGAGGCTCTACTTTTTGCAAGGCTTGACAAATGGGAAAGAAATACCACTTCCTCTACTTTTGAATCATCTTTAATTCATACTCATTCTGTATTCCCCAGAGAAATTGAAGCACTTCCTTGGTGATAGATTTACTTAATTTTTCATCTGATCGATTTCTTAAAAACTTTACTCTTCACTGGTAACTGCCATTACCACATGTGTGTTTGTTTTAATTATACTTCACAAATAGAGACCCATTAGTCTTTTACATTCAAGATGACATTGTATTTCATCATGCAAGAAAGAAAATTAAAAATTCATAAAGGACAAGAATTGTGAACACTAGGCATGGGGTATTAAAAAAATACTATTCTGTTTACTAAAACCACCCTGTCATACACCTTTTAATTTAATCATAATCATCGGCAAATAGTTTCACTATGGATAAAAAATGTGCAGTAGTTTCAGTCTGCCCTGTGACTATGCTAATTTCTCAGCTGAAA
>NW_021901443.1:0-584 GCF_006229205.1 Suricata suricatta
TGAGCCAGGGGCTGGGATGCAGCACGGGGCTACTCCTCACCTGCTGACCGTGTGTCACATGGACCATCTTCTGCTTCCCGACCACAGCTGGAGGTGGTAATGGGGAAGGAATTGAAATGTCAGAAAGCAAAATGCCGGTAAGGGGGAGGGAGAATTACTGTTCTGAGAATTTTTTTCCCCTGAATACAATTTGTGCCCATAGCATTAGAATAGTTGATTATTACAAAGCTACAAAAGGAATCCTTTGATTTTTCTATAATTTCTTTTCAGTCACTGTTATTCACACCAATTATTTTGCTAACTGAGATCACAGCAATGTGTACAATTTTGTATTCTCTCTTTTAATTTACCATTGTAATATGATGATATAATAGTGTAAAAATTATAAAACTGACCTAAAATTCGGTTTATTTAATAATTTTGAAGGACAGAGAGAGAAAGCACCTCTATGAGTGCGGTGAGGGTCAGAGAGAGAGGTGAGGAATCGTAGGCAGGTTCGGTGTACTTTGGCTTCAAAGCCTCATGTGGGGCTTGAACCCACAAACCAAGAGATCATTACCTGAGCTGAAATCAAGAATCAGACA
>NW_021901444.1:0-584 GCF_006229205.1 Suricata suricatta
GAAAGGATTAAGGGTTGAGGGATGGTGCCAAACAAAATGACGTCCAAGGGGAGGCCTGAAGCCTGACCAGAGTCTAACGGGCAGAGGAAGGAAGCCGCAGCCCGCAGAAGCTGGGCGGGAAGTGCAGGTGCACCGAGGCACCGGGCCCCCGTGCAGCGAGAGCTGTGACCGCCGCGCGGCGCGGGGACGCGACCCAGAGCCCCTCTGCAGCCCAGCTGAAGAGCTCGCGCTGGGGACCGGGGCCGCGGGAAGCCACCACGAGCGTTCGGCCAAGGCCCCCCGGAACAAAACCCGCACCGTGCCCAGAGCGGGGAGCCGGGGCCCCGGCAGGACTCCACGCGGAGCAGGGTCGCGCCTCTTCCCTGCAAAACCACAGGCTGCAGCGGTCTGGAAAGCGCAGGACTCCTGACTCAGAGCACAGAGCAAACGGCGGCAAACGTTCAGCTGACCCGAGGCCCACGGCCTGCTCGTTTCCCCGCCACGGCAGGCGCTCCTCACGGCCCGGCCGCGGCACAGAAACACGCCAGCGGCGCTGGCTCCCCGGCGCCCGGCGAGCAGCCTCTGACGGGCCGGCCTGTCACCTG
>NW_021901445.1:0-1340 GCF_006229205.1 Suricata suricatta
CCAATTATAAACAATTGAGACTACATCAAAAAATGTGAATAAATATTGGTTTTGGAGAGCCATGAAGGCACTATCTAGAAAAGTAGAACGATTTGAAATATGTGTTGATGTCAGCTCACCACCCCTTTTGCTAGATACAAAATGTAATTAGTTCAGCTTATTTCTTTGAGTGTCCTCTTTGTAAACCTTTCCATCAAACCACGTGGAGACCTCTCCTCCCACCTTCCCACTGTCACGTTGGCACGTTGGTGCTCCTCATGTGTAACAGGTATTTCAGCACCGTGAATCTGACTCTGAATAAAATTAATACCCCATGCAAAAGATCCTTTATCTGAGCATTAAAATGTATAGTCTCACTCTGCTCCAGCTTCTATACCTCATCTCCCATATTCTTTATTTTCCCTAACTTCCCACTGAGAATATGACCATGGAGTCCAGGTATGGCCTGGAATGAAAGCAAACTGGGTTGATGGAGAGATGTGATAAAAATGATTTTGTCTAATAGTGGGAAGGTGAGACCCACATGAAAATCATGAAAGTTTCTATAATATTTGCCTTGACCTTTTAAGTTCAATACTGATAAGGGCAGATTCAAGCAGAACAAATTTCCAAACAGCTACCATATGCCCCAGGGTTGCCTGAAAATACACTTGGGAATTTAGTCCACTTCTCTGGTTTCAATGTGAAGCCAAGGCCATGAAAAATGGGTCACTCCTGCTATTGCAGCCCAGCTGAGGTACCCAGGAAAAGAAGTAGTTTTCCAAACCAGTGGTTGCTATGGATACTGCTTCTCCACACTAAAGCTCACATCTCTTCCTCAATTCCATCTAGGAAGAATCTGAGGATCCACTTCCCAGATACTTTTAAAGAGAGAGCGCCCTGCCAGGTTAGAGATTTTACAGAAACCACCAGGCATTTCCTTTTCTCCCCTGAAGAGGAAAAATTACGTGCTTTTCAAGAAGAGTATTGAACAAAATGAAACTATCCTTTAGGTAAGAATATGCAATGAAGAGAATCATAATGTTACTAGAAGCATGCAGAATGATTAACCAAGAAAGATGGACTTCCTCAGTATCTTCCCAAAACCCGGATGAAAGCCAGGATGTAATCAAGCTCTTAGTCATCATAAAATTGTTCTTTTAACAGCTATGCTCTGGCAAACAACACATGTAGAAAATTGTAGTCTGGACTTTTACCTCAAATTAGTAGCAACATTCAGTTTGGGATTTTAGAAACCCTTGGGAAATTGTCATATAATTTCCTTGAAAACTCTTGGCAGAGAACAGTGTGGACATTTGGGAGTCCGTGTCACCATAGATAATGGGAAGATAAATATAAGG
>NW_021901446.1:0-584 GCF_006229205.1 Suricata suricatta
AGATAGGTTTTGTGGGACACATGGTTACTATTGCCTAATTTTTCTTTTTTATAAGAATAATCCTTTAGACATGTAATTTTGGGGTCCCCAAGACTACCAGCTAGTTCAGTGACTCCTGGAACTCGGAAAAGGGGTTCTGCTGACGGTTACTTTCTTACAGCGAAGAGAGTTTGAACTCAGCACACATAAAAGGCGCGGAGGAAACGTCCAAGGGATCAGGTTCGAACTCCCATTGTCTGAGGGAAGTTGTACGGACATAATTTAGTTCTTCCAGACATGACGTGGGGCACGCATGGAATACTGTGCACTAGGGAGATTTCGTGTCCAGGGTTTTTATTGGGGGGTCCGCTCTCTGTGGCGTGTGGCACTCACATGGCTGACCTTACCCAGTTTCCAGTCCCTCGAGAGATCACGCCGATAACTGCGTGGTACAAACAAGGTACGGCCACAAGCCACCGTTGGCATAAACTATCTGATGTGGCTCAGAGCCTCTAGCAAACAGAGGCACTCGCTCACATGACGCAGGATATTCCAAGAGCTTAGAGGTTATCTCCCAGGAGTTGGTCAAGGGCCAGGCTTATCTT
>NW_021901447.1:0-584 GCF_006229205.1 Suricata suricatta
GAAAGCACATCAAACAGATACCTCTTTAGAAAAATAAATGTATTATAAAATTTTCTCAAAATTAATAGGATACTTTGCCAGAACAATAAATATTAACTACATAGAGTTATTAATTAAAAAATATTTGTCTCCAACCCAAAAGGAGCCAGGCCAAGGTTGTCTTAAGGATACCTTTTCTTGCCAAAACATCGAATAAGATCACTATTATCTTTAATTACTTTTTCCAGAGGGCAGTAAAACAGAGAGAGCTTATTTCACATGAGCTTTATTATCTCAAATAATAGAACAGGAAAAATTATATAGACAAATCTCACTTAGGGACAAAGGTTAAAATTCTCTATGAAATAATAAAGAAATAAATTGTTTTAAGAATTATTTTACCATGACCAAGGAGGATATATCTTGGGATTGGAACAATACTTCAATATTTAAAATTCTAATTCACAACATTAAAATGTTAATAAAAACCTTACCAGCTCAACTGCTATTGAAAAAGTCTTAAATAAGATTTAGTATACATTCATGATAAAAAAATATTAGGATATTAGCATATTAGGATAAGATGGAAATATCCTTACACTAAA
>NW_021901448.1:0-584 GCF_006229205.1 Suricata suricatta
CACTGTTTTAAAACACTTTTAATGTATTATCTCACTAAATCACACAATACCTTCCATTTATGGACAAGGGCATGAGACTTACATAATCTGTCTAAAATTATAGTTCATGGGGCACCTGGGTGGCTGAGTTGGTTAAGCATCTGGCTCTTGGTTTTGGCTCAGGTCATGATCTCACAGTTTGTGGGTTCGAACTCCACATTGGATTCCATGCTAACAATGATGGGTCTGCTTGGGATTCTCTCTGTCTCTCTCTCTCTCCCTCTCTCTCTGCCCCTTCCCTGCTGCCTCTCTCTCTCAAATAAATAGTTGTTAAATGCTAAAGTAAGGATTCAAAAATACCAGGTAGTATGACTCTCCAGTCTGATTTCCAAACACTAGATTAAGTTCAATACCTTTATTCTAGTTCTATTTGACGAATAGTAACAGTACTATGGTCTGGAGAACTATTGCTATTACTATTTTTTAAATAAGGAAGCTAAGGCCCAGAGAAATTTAAATGACTTTCCTAAGGTTCACTATCTACTGAAGGTAGAGGACTCAAGCCTAGGTCTTCTGATAGCCCAAATATCACCTTGTCCTTTTTT
>NW_021901449.1:0-584 GCF_006229205.1 Suricata suricatta
CTTCTCCCTCCTGGCCCCTCATCCACCACACAGAGACTCTTGACCTTTCCAGCTTTTTCTCCTGGAAAGTGCTTATTCTTAACTAACTGACTGCTACACCTTTTTGCAGATGACAGACACCTGTTAAAGTGTAGCAGCGTGTTTTAATAGGAGCCTGGATGAGACAGCAGCGGCCAACATTTCTGTTGAGTGTGGTTCTCAAAGCTGAGGATGTTGGCATTGCAGTTTGCAGACCCCTTTCACAATCATTATCTCCTTGCTCGATAGCAGGGCTTCTCTGACCTCAGTGGGTGTTGGAATCACCTGGAGGACTTGTGCAAACACAGATTGCTTGCCCACAACCCAACATTTCTGGTTCTGGAGGTCTCCGGAGGGCCTGAGGATTTGCATTTCAAACAATTTCCCGGGTGCTGCTGCTGCTACTGTTCTGGGAACCACTCTTGGAGAACCACTGCCTTGTAGCAATCCTGCAGGAGTAGAAGAGCAGGAATTATTGTTTCCATCCTTTAGACGAATACATTGATTTGCAGGGAAGTTAGGTGACTTGTGATTGGGTGACAGAGGGGCCTGAACCTAAGATGTAC
>NW_021901450.1:0-584 GCF_006229205.1 Suricata suricatta
TTTTGAGAGACCCTGAGCATGAGCAGGGGAGGGGCAGAGAGTAAGACAGAGCATCCCAAGCAGGCTTGATGCTGTCAGTGCATAGCCTGATGTGGGGCTCGATCTCAAAACTGTGAAATCATGACCTGAGATGAAATCAAGAGTCAAATGCTTAACTGAGCCACCCAGGCACCCCTTGTGTGTGTCTTTTGATGTCCATATATACTCTCTTCTATTGAATATGTATGCCTGGAAGTGGAATGCTGATCCAGAAGATATATTTTCAGGTTTTTAATATACTAACAAATACTTTCCAGAGGGGTTGAACTAATTTATGCTCATACCAACAATGTGTTTGCATTTCACTAATGAAATCAGGAGAAAATTTGTGCATGGCAATCGGAGCCAATCCTTTGTTTTACCAAAAGTAAATACAATATAGTGGAGATTTGTACTGGGGATGGAAATGTGGATTTGGGACATAGATGCTCTATGGATGGCAATGAGGGAAAAACACCTAAGAGCTTTAGCAAGTGCCTAAACAGTGAAAAGTGGAAAAGGGCCATGAGGATCAGCAATGTCAGAGACTTAGAGCAAAGAAACTT
>NW_021901451.1:0-584 GCF_006229205.1 Suricata suricatta
TGGTCCATGAATTCAAGCCCGGTTTCAGGCTCTGTGCTTATAGTTGAGAGCCTGGAACCTGCTTTGGATTGTTTGTCTCCCTCTCTTTCTCTGCCCTCTCTCTCTCCCTGACTCACACTCTGTCTCTCTCTCTCAAAAATAAACAGAAAAAAACTTAAAAAAAATTTTTTAAGTACTAACTATTCCTAATTATCATAATAAAGAAATCTCTATTTCTTTCAAAATGGATAAAACTGTCAAAAGTAGTTTTCTCTCTTAGCTAGCCACCTCTATGGTATACAGCTAGTATTTTTACAAGATGACTACAACCCAAATACACCAAATACTTATTTGGTGGCATCTTATTCTGATTGTCAGGAGAATACACTAAAAAAATGACTTGAGAAATAAATTTGCCAATCTGAACTATAAAGTGAAAAGTATAATTTACATATATC
This sequence comes from Suricata suricatta, assembly GCF_006229205.1. NCBI lineage: Eukaryota > Metazoa > Chordata > Mammalia > Carnivora > Herpestidae > Suricata > Suricata suricatta. Next base: position 438 of record NW_021901451.1, read on the forward strand.
AGATGGTACCTTTTTTTGCACACTGATGGTTGATGCCAGAAATGACTGTTCTATAGAATTGAAGTATATTCCCCCCCTTTTTAAAATGTCTTTATTTTTATTTTGAGAGACAGAGAGAAACAGTGCGAGCAGGGGAGGGTCAGAGAG
>NW_021901452.1:0-584 GCF_006229205.1 Suricata suricatta
GCCCTCATTTAAATTTCCAAGGACATTTTGTGAATGTGTGTATTTAATTCCCAAAACAATCCCATGGGACATCTTCACTGTACAGGTGAGGAAATTGAGACTCAGAGCAATTAAGCAATTTCTCGGATCACAGAGGAAGTATAATGTGAGTGAGTCGGCGAGCTCTGTTGTATGAACTTGGGTAAGCACTGTAACCTCTATAACATGCAGTTTCCTTATCTGTAAGTTGGGGATGATATTAACCCCTACCTTCTGAAGTCAATTTGAAATGTTTAAGTAAGTTACTGTGAAGAATTTTGAGCAGTGCATGGCATGTAGTAAGTGCTCAATAAATGCCCTCTCTTGGTTGGCTAACACTAACTCCTCAGTTCTGGGGTTGTCCTGACTTTGTGCCAGGTCTTCTTCCTCTTATGTGCTATGGGTCCGTAGTCTCTTATCCACAATTTGGAGATCCAAAGTGCTTTGAAAACTGCAGTGCTTTTTTTTTCATAAATTACTTAGTGGCAAAATTTTATGTGGTTTGGACTCATTTTGTGCCATAACCTGGCCTGAACTAACATGAAACTTGCTAGTCTGTTTTTCTC
>NW_021901453.1:0-584 GCF_006229205.1 Suricata suricatta
TGGTGTGAGGTGGTATCTCAGGGTGGTTTTGATTTGTGTTTCCCTGATGATCAGTGATGTTGAGCATCATTTCATATGCCTGTAGGCCATCTGGATGTCCTCTTTGGAGAAGTGTCTGTTTATGTCTTCTGCCCATTTCTTCACTGGGTTATTTGTTTTGTGGGTGTAGAGTTTGGTGAGTTCCTTCACAACAACTTAAAACACTGGTAGGTGTCCATAAGAACTCATTCCTCAATCTAGTGATAATTCAAAGATAATGTCAATTTGGGCTTGACAACTGTGTGGTGGCTATCAGAGTGCACAGTGAGTTAGTTCCCCTTTTAGATCATACTCCCCTATTAGACAGAAGGAGTCTTTCTCTCCTTTACCTCTGACAGTGTATAGCTGTTGAGGTCCAGGGGAGACCATCTCAGGCTTATGTGACATATTCACTCATGACATATTAAAGTGCCATAGTGGACTTTGGAGAAAGATGAGTCATGTAATCTGTTACTTGGAGTCAGGAGAGCATAGTGAAAAAGACAAGACTGGATTGGGGAGCCCAGGTTTTTTGGTTCAAATTCTGGTTCTGCCGATTGCTAGCT
>NW_021901454.1:0-584 GCF_006229205.1 Suricata suricatta
GCAGGGACAGAGTTTGAGAAGGAGGAAACGAGCATCAGTGAGATCACAGACAGAAAAGAAAGTAGGAGGGAGCAAAATTGAGATACAGGGGCCAGGGCGAGATGCCCCCACCACCGGAGGCTGGCGACGCCATAGGGGAGGCTTGGCTTGGGGAAGAGGCAGAGCTGTGCTCTCACCGGCGGTGGCTTGCCCAGGTCGCTGTGACCAGCGGAGAGCTGGAGATCTGGGATGGAAACGGAGGGCCTGTCAGGTCCGGAGGTGGGGGTTTGGGAACACAGCGCATCTAAGCTCAAAGGTTTCAAGGGAGTCCATGAGATCTCGAGAGAGAAACCAGAGAGGAGAAACGCAGTCTACACGGAGGCAACGTCTGCACCTGCCATGTGGGAGAAGACAGCAAGCCTGGTGTCCTGGACAGAGGTGCACTGGCAGCACCATCCGAGGGAGAAGCAGGCTTGCGGCCCGGATGCAAGAAGGGCGAGCGTACAGACATCTCCCCAGCTCCCAGCTGCGGCAGCCATCACGGCTCTGGATGTCGTCAGAAATTGCTACATAACCCACTTAGGAGACGGCTGTTTTGTTAGAGC
>NW_021901455.1:0-584 GCF_006229205.1 Suricata suricatta
AACAGATTGAGCCACCCTGGTGCCACTGTTTCCATGTAGTTTTAAATATCTTCTTTGGTTTCCAAGTTGACTCATCCATTACTTAGTAGCATGCCATTTAACCTCCATGTATTTGTGGTCTTTCTATTCCTTTTCTTGTGGTTGACTTCCAGTTTCATAACACTGTGGTCAGAAAATATGCAAGGTATGACCTCAAAGTTTTTGTACTTTTTTGAGGATTTATTTGTGACCTAATATGTGATTTAATCTGGGGAATGTCCCAATTGCAATTTAAAAGAATATTATTCTGCTTTTTTAGTATGGAATATTCTGAGTATACCTGTTAAGCCATCTAGTCCAGTCTGTCAATTAAAGTCATTGTTCCTTGTTGATTTTATTCTTAAAAGTTTTGTCTATTGATGTAAGTGGGGTGTGAAAGTCCCTACTACAATTGTATTATTACCAATGAATTCCTTTGTTTTGTTGTTGTTGTTTTATATATTTGTGTTATCCAAAGCTAGAGGGATAAATATTCACAATCGCTAGATCTTCTTGCTTGGCAGTCCCTTTAATTATGACATAGTGTCCTTCTTCATTTCTTGTTT
>NW_021901456.1:0-1340 GCF_006229205.1 Suricata suricatta
GGACTCAGTGAGTTTTGGAGCTCTCTCCATGGTTAGCAATCTAACCACAAGGTCAGGTGAATCTTGTCCCATAGTCTGTTGTCGTGTCTTGTTTTGTCTGTTTATCCATTGATCCATCAACTTATTTAATATGTCAACAAGGATAAGAAAAAGGAATTCTAATTCTGTTGCTTTCAAAGACTTGTAAGGAGATAGTTCAGTGTTCAGTGTTGATACCAACATTGTAAAATGTTGGAGATTCTTGGCCAAAGTGGTTACTAGTCAGATGCATGTCTATTGTTCCTATATACATATGAATTTAGCCTGATACATTACTTAGTACTATGTACATACACAGCACATGATAGTGTACTATGGGTTCTCAGTAAATAATCTGGCGGATGTTACCACTGGAAAGATATTTAGAAAGGAACTAAAGGAAAAAAAGTACTAGACTTTGAGTAGGATACCATGATTCAATTTTTGACTAAATTCTATATTAGCTGAGTATCTGGGAAAGTTTATTAAACCTTTTGGGTATTTGCTTCTTTACATACAGAATATGTGTTATGTTATTAGCTTATGAATAATATCCACAAAACCCTGTATACGAAAGGCCATCAATTCAGACACAGAGTAGAAGATGAGATATATCAGAAAATAGACAACACATTCAATGGAACAATTAATGAGATTGATCAAAGAATTTATTTACCAAGTACAGATAGGGTTAAGAGAAACTGACAAGAAGAGGACTGTCACTTAGGTCAGAAAGAGCAAGGGGAGCCAGAAGTTATTGGAACATGGAAGAAGAGTTCTGCCTGTAGGAGAGGGCTGTTTTATCGTGTACCTGACTTAGGTAAGCAGCCACTGCGAGCTTCTACTTCACAGCAGTACCATTAAATAAATCCAATCACAAGACTGAGGGATTGGAGCCCAGCTGACTCAGACGATAAAGGCCAACCTTCTGGGGCAAGGAGGGGGTAGAGAAGGATGGAAATTGGATCTGCAGAGGCCAAAAAACTAACGGAATGCTCAAGAAATTTTTGTTGAATAGATAGTTGGTTGAATCTGAATCCTTGTATCATTCCAAAGACCAAACAGTATGCTGCAGACTGAAAATTTGATGTTACAATGGAGAAAAAAATAGATGGAGAAGATAATTAAGGAAAGACACTAATTTGTTAAGGGTTGAAAAGAATGGATAAATTGAAAATTAATGAAAAAATGCAAAAAGAAAAAAGGCAAGAAGAAGATTGAGTAAAAGCAAATGTATTATAATAAAATAATAAAAAAATGAAGTAAGGACCTTAAAATGGGTATATCATACTATACTGTACTATACTAGTAAACTTATTGAG
>NW_021901457.1:0-584 GCF_006229205.1 Suricata suricatta
GAGTTTTCCTTGCTCTTTGCTGTAAGGTGAGTCAGGTTTTGAGGCCCCAAGAAGAGTGCACTTACCTCTTCCTGGAAGACAGAGCTCAGCGTTACCGAGAACTCTGAGGGTGCCGGGGTTTGTCCCGTTGAACAGCGGCTCTAACGTGTGGGCAGTGCCGGAGGGCCTCCGTCGGCTGTGGCCTCCGTGTTCCCCCCCCAAGGGCGGGTCCAGGTATATCTAGGCCCACTTCTGTCCAGACCGTGGATCTGACCCCCTGACCCGGGGGCCCCGGTCACCCGGAGCAATCTCAGAGGCTCTCAGACATCAGGCTGTTTGAGTGATGTCTCGGGAACCCCAAAGCCAAAAAGGAACCAACTTGCCAGCTTTCCATCATGCGTAGTGGGGCAGCCCCCAAGCCATGGATCACCAGAAGGAATTTCTGAGTAGGCCCGTGTGCCCTGTGCTGCGGTCCAGTGTTAACTGCATAGTTACAGTTGTTGCTCAGACTAAGGCTTGGAAGTGGGCACAGAGCGGGCATTGCTTTCTGAACTGTTAGAATGCCAGTCGGTGTGTCTGGCAGATACCCGCTCTGAGAACTTGAT
>NW_021901458.1:0-584 GCF_006229205.1 Suricata suricatta
GGCCTTCCTGTATAAGATCTACTGTCTGAATATTCATTTTAACTCCCTCTCTTCTTCAATTCCTGTCTCCTATTGCCCTTCAGAATTCTGCCTACCTTTCAATGCCTTCTATGAGAAACACATGGTCAAGATATGGAAAATAGAACAGTTTACATTAAATTCATCTAAACAGCTGGACTATAATGTTCATATGTTCATATGACTCGATCCCCATCCCTTGCCTAAATCCCATGGATTTTCCATGTCTTCCCAACAGACAAGGGGTTTTTTATTCACATAATAATATATACTGTTGTTCCTTGACATGATTTATGAATGACCTAGATACAACAAATCTTAGCTTTGCTTAGGAAGGATCAGAATAAAAACCATGTTCTGTGGGGGTGGGGGGGTGCACATGTGTGCATGAGCACATACTTGCACACATGGTCACTGTGTTAAAAAATAAAAACTCAGACCAGTGAGACAGGCCCTGGAAAGAAAGGTCATACTAAGAACAGGTCTGGAGTCTTGGTATGTGGGAATCTCAGGGCAGAAGGAAAGAACGAGAATAAGCAGACTCACTAACTGGTCTCTTTGTCTCC
>NW_021901459.1:0-584 GCF_006229205.1 Suricata suricatta
TCACGTATTTTTAAGAGGTAAAGCAGGCTCCAATTTGTGTTTCAGAAAAACCGTCTCTTGCTTCTGTGTGTAGGAGAGATGGGAGGTGGGAAGGGCCTGGGGTCAGGCCAACCACTTACCCACTTAAGAGGTAATGAGATCCTTAATTGTCTTTTCAGCAGTAATGGGGGTGGGAGGCGGGGGAGTAGATTGCAAAGTCATTAGAAAGGTGGAATGGGTAGAGTTTGTTGACTCACTAGATGTGGGTGGAGGAGAGGGTGAAGGTAAGGATGACTAAGGTTGCCAGTCAGGCACCTGGGTGGATACACCAAAATTGCATATTTACATAGTCTGTGGGTTTCTGAAAAACCCAGTGATTCTAAGCCCTAGCAACTAGATGGAAAAACTCTTAAGTTAGAAGTGCAATTTCATCCCCAAATTCACGAGTACTTTCTCTTACAGCTTTGCTGTCTTTGGTTTCTATCGGTCTATATTCAAAAGGGGTCAAGATGATGCCTCTTTTCATTTTGTGAAGAAATCAGTGATGATAGCAATTTTTGTTTTGACATTTGCACAATTTAGGCATGCCTCATAACTAGCTTTTC
>NW_021901460.1:0-584 GCF_006229205.1 Suricata suricatta
AAAAAAAAAATCTACATAGTTTGTTTCATTATAGATGTAGTCCTCCTAAACATATTTGCTCTCCATACATTATTTTGTATACCTTTTTCTGTAATTCTTTTATTACAAAATACTACCATCAAACAATTATTGCTTACATCATTATTCCATACCTATTTGGCTAATACCAATGTAATATTTATATTAAAAAGCACTTTGATATTAAAAAGCTATTTAGTATTACTGGATACCTATATATGTTATATATGTTTTAAAAATACAGGGAGAAATTTTAAGGATATATCTATACACATATATATGTGTGTGTGTATATTTATCTACATCTATATCTATATTCTTAACTTGAAAAAATAAATATATTGAGGACTACAGATGGATATTTCTCCTGTGAAAAATAATTAAGTGTATTTTTAATGCCACAAAAATTAATAGCCCCAGGACAACAAAAATCAAAATAGTTGAGATCATTTTCTCAGATATTAAACTTTTTTTTACTTTTAAATATTTATTTATTTTTAGTTTGACAGAGAGAGAAACAGAGAGAGTATGAAAGGGGAAGGGAAGAGAGAGAGGGAAAGAGAATC
>NW_021901461.1:0-584 GCF_006229205.1 Suricata suricatta
GCCAAAGTCCCAGGCTGAGGGGTGTCAGAGTTGCCCGGATGGCGGCCTGCGGGCTCCAGCACCACCACAGCCCCCCAAGTCCCTTTCTGCACAGCATTTCCAGAAGCCAGCTCCTTCAGGATACCTTGAGCTCCTTTCTACCGTCCTTAACCACCCTTTGTGTCCCAGGTGGGTGCTTGGTTCTGAGGTTTAAACAGAAGCTCAGCACCTTTCCTGCTTTTCCAGGGCGCTGAGGCATCTCTTCCTTCCTCATTTTGATGGTCTCTTAAGACTTATTGGGGCATTAGCACAGAAGCACAGGATTAGTGCAGAGACAGTCATGCAGCAAAGATGTAAGAAGGCAGCATCACACCAGCCAGGGGATGCCCATCGCTGGCAGAATGGTGGCTTCCATCTCACGGGAATGCGGGGAGTTGCTTCCCCTCCCCAGGCCGTCAGTAAGGAGTCAGTGAGTTTGGGGTCCAGGCCCAGCCCAAACTAGAGCCGTTTCCCTGCTTTACCTGTGCAGAGCCTTCCAACAGCCAGCCCTTGTGTGGAAAGTCTGTGAGGGCAAATCTTGCAAACCTTGCTCTTTTAGACAGATG
>NW_021901462.1:0-584 GCF_006229205.1 Suricata suricatta
AAGCAGTTACTGAAGAATTAAAACTGTCCTAGAAGAAACTCTTATTTCCTTAATCTGGTTGAATGTAAAGTATTATTTGCATAGTGTGCTTTAATTTTAATGCTGCATTTATCAGCCTTGATTTTAAACCTCTTAAAGATGGAAATCTGAACACTCAGGGATCCAACAGGAAAAAATATCTCCTTAGTTTTCCTAAATCATGGGCAATATTCCCAAAAGGAAATATCAACTGCTTATATTTCCACTTTAGTAGTGTTTCAGTACTGAGAACATCAATAACCTGATAATTTTCTTCACAGCACAACATTAGGAAGCCTCAGTCAACATTAAATGTCTTCTAGACAGGCTACTATTTTACAATTGCCTCTCAAAAGTAATCACTGGATTTACAATCAGGTTTTGTGGCAATGACTGAGGTTTCCCAACTCAGAAGTTGCCAGAAATTTTCCCCTCCAAAGGGAGAGGGAAAAAAGGAGTTAAGAGAGAAGTTATTTTAGACGTTTATACACATTGGGAATAGCTGAAATGTTTTTAAGTTACTAATTCTTATGCTTAAAGATTTTATGCACAGAACACAAAAAAAA
>NW_021901463.1:0-584 GCF_006229205.1 Suricata suricatta
GGAAGGAAGATGAGTGGCCCAACTTAGAACAAGGTCCTATAACTAGAAAGTCTATTCCTGGTTCAGAACGAGGCCAGGTAAAAACAGAAGGAGCCCCTCCGGTCCACTTCTGTGCAGGTGCGGTCTTTCTTGGGGAAAGGTACTCCTGTGTCTGGAGAGCTTCTTTTAAAAAAAACTACCCTGGAAATAACTTTATAGGCCTTGCTTATTTTACTTTTTTTAAAAATAAATGTTTATTTATTTATTTTTGAGAGAGACAAAGAGTGCAAGCAGGGTAGAGACAAAGAGAAAGAGAGAGGAAATCCCAAGCAGGCTCCTCAGGGTCAGTGCAGAGCCCAGTGTGAGGCTCCACCTCACGAAACCGTGAGATCACGACCTGAGTCGAAATCAAGAGTTGGACGCTTAACTGACTGAGCCACTGGGGCACCTCAATTTTACTTTTAGTTGAGAAACCATACACAGTACATTCTACATGCCCAGCACTGTTGTAAGTATTTTAGAAATATTAACTCACACGGCCTTCATAACAGCCCAAACACATAAATACAACATGATCTCAGTTTTATATTGAGAGAAACTCATCA
>NW_021901464.1:0-584 GCF_006229205.1 Suricata suricatta
GTTAACTTTAACACTAGGTAACAGGGTCTTATCTAAAGTTCCCATCTGCAGGACTCACCCTTAGGAATGTGGGGAGAGGTAGCTGGCCTTTCCTGATTGGATACCGCAGTGGTCTGCTTTTGCCCCCCGGTAATGTATAACCGCCAAATGGCCAAATGGTTCCGGAGCGACTGACCTTAGGCCTTCTAGTTTAGAGGAGAAACAAAGCCTGTCATGGCGTCTGCTAGGTTCAGACTCGTGTTCTTACAGAACAAAGCTATTCATGTTAGTAAATGAGAAAATTTGGGCCCTAGGGGCAGGGGCAGGGCAGATCTCTTGTTGGAAACACAATTATAAGGTTATTTGGTCACTGAATCAGAGCAAAGGGCATGAAGATTTGAATATTTAATGAAGTTAGGCTGACATTTTATTTCATTCTTCTTGCTATTAATACCATAAGATTCTTTTTACAATAATCTTTGGAGGGAACTAATACTGATGCCTCTCTGACCTCTCTCTTTCTCAGTGCTTCATAGCTGACTAACTACCCAATAGAAAGGATACACTATTCACTTTGCTAATTAGACATGTCAGTGACATCATTC
>NW_021901465.1:0-584 GCF_006229205.1 Suricata suricatta
TATAACTTTTAATTGAGGATTTGCATTTGATGTCTTATGTGAGGCAACTAAGTGGGAAATTATATATTGGGTTGAAATGTAAAGAATTGAAAACAGTCACAGACACATCAGAGATGACAATCACAGTCTCTTACCTTACACCAAAGGATATATATGTGGTTGGTGGATATGTTTGTATGGCTGTATGTGTTTCCATGCACTAGTGACTATCACATAGAAATTATTTTTAATTAAATGCCTCAAAATTCTGGAAACTTGACATTAGAATAAACTATAACCTATGGCTCAAGATTGATATCACAGATTTGATCTTTGACAAGGGATTGAAAAAATTCAGAAAAACTTTCCTGTTGCAGGAGGATATTAAAAGCAGAAAATCTATGGATAACAAGTGAATGCAAAGGAACCTGGATTTCATTTTGTAAGAGGTGTATGATACTGGAAATAGGAGAATTTTTTTCAGAAAATAATCATTATTGGTGTAATTCGTTTTAATTGCATGCCTCTCTTGCCTTTCATGGTAGACATTTTAAAAGTTAAAAAAAAATTGGTTCTGTAAAACTCACCACTGTACCATAGATGTG
>NW_021901466.1:0-584 GCF_006229205.1 Suricata suricatta
AGTGGATGGGAGTATAGAGGAAATAATTGTGAGTGGATAATTACTGACAATCGGGTGATGGGTATGTGGGGTTTGTGACCATTCACTCTACTTTTGTATATGTCCAAAATATTTTATAATAAAGTTTTTGGGATTTTTCTTGTACCAAGAAAATATATGTGTTTTACTCTTTTCTTGATACCAGGATACTCTAAATCTACGACTAGAAAATAGCTTCCAACAAGGACAGAGACTCATTTATATTTTTCTTTAATACATGTTGAAAAGGAAAAAGCAAAACAAACAAACAAAAAATAAGTCTTTCACTGCCCACCCCAGACTGTTTCCAGAAGCAAATTCTGCTACCATTTTTTGGTATTACCATCTTTTCAGAGTTAAATATAAACATGCATATTTTTCCTTGACTCTTGACAGTTATATATGATTCTATTGTTTTTGTTCTCAAACTTTTATCTCCTTCTCTTATTAAGATTTAGAGCCTGCTAAAGACCACAAAGTCTTGGTTCTTACAGAAAGGACAAAAGCAGGTGGTGGGGGAATTGGAGAATGCTGGTCAAAAGGTACAAACTTCCATGGGTGCCTGG
>NW_021901467.1:0-1340 GCF_006229205.1 Suricata suricatta
ATGCAGAGGAAGACGATGCCCAGGACTGTGCAGGTGCTGAGCTGCCGGCCCAGGCAAGGCTGCAGTCTGGCTACGCAGCACATGCGCACCTGAGCCATTGCTCCTACGCTTCCTGTAGCGCAGTAGGTGGGGACAAGCTGGGGGCTATGCTTCTCAAACGTAACTATTCATATTGTGGATTCCTTGTTGAGTTCGAGGTTCTGATTCCATAGAGGCCTAGGCTGGGCTAGGGCCTGGGGTTCTCCATCTCTAACAAGTTCCCAAGAAATGTTAATGTTGCTGGTCCACGGACCATACTTTGAGTAGTACCAGCCTAGGAATGTACCGAATCTCCCTCAGTTTTGAGGTTCTGTGTGTGCCCTTGGGCCCTGCTGGCATCCAGGGCACTAAAGCTCCATGTGGATTGTGTTGGGAGGAGAGAGACCAGAGCAAGGGCCTTGGGGGGCATTAGGGTTCTAGAAAGCTGCCTCTATTTCCCAAATGGACGAAGATCTAGCCCTCTCCTCCCTCTTCTCTTGTATCTTCAGCATGTGCCCTGTTCAGGGCACAGCTGTCCCAGAAGGACTTGTGTGAGAGGTGAGACAGCTCCAACACACAGACATAGACAGACACACATGGATGGACACACACACACACACACACACACACACATACTCTCTCTCTCTCTCTCTCTCTCTCTCTCTCTCTCAGGCTCTCACTCACTGGGAGGGGAGGTGACAGTGTGGAAAGTGGGAACACACCCTCAAATATACTCTCTTTCTCCATCCTTGTTCTGCCTGGTTGACCAGAGAGGCCTCCTAACTGGAAGTCTATTTCCCTATTTGCCCCTTCTTTGGGTCACCCCCCCATATGATGCTAGCATGGCCTTATGAAACAAAACAATATGTCATCCTTCCCTCTCTCCCACACACATGCCTAAAATCTTCAGTGGAATAATATCGTTACATTAAAAAAAATTCAGGGGGCACCTGGGTAGCTCAGTTGGTTAAATGGCCAACTTCTGCTCAGGTCACAATTTCGTGGTTTGTGGGTTTGACCCCCCATGATGGGCTCTGTGCTAATAGCTCAGGACCTGGAGCCTACTTTGCATTCTGTGTCTTCCTCTCTCTGTTCCTCTCTCACTCAAGCTCTGTCTCTCTCTCTCTCAAAAATAAACATTAAAAAAATTCAATGACTCCGTATTGCCTATAATGTCAACTACTTACTTTCTGTATAGAAAGGAGTTAACACAGCAGACCTACTGCTTATTCTTAGAAAGGCTTACTCACCAGGTGGCCCTGGCCTCGCATGACTAACTGAGAGGAGCAGCTCACTGTACCTAAACTGCGTGTGCCAATGAT
>NW_021901468.1:0-584 GCF_006229205.1 Suricata suricatta
CTCTTCAGGAAGTGCATCTATTAGGTTTAATCTAATTAAATAGTGGAAATATTGGCAAATTAGCCTGTCATCAGTATTGCAGTACTGGATGAATCCACACCTTACAATGATTTGGGGGCCTGTTTGTGGATTATTGCCCCCAAATCAGTTTAAAATTAATTTCTTTATCTACTTCTTTGTTTTTAAGGGGTGGTAAAGCAGAGAGAAATCTTTTGGAATAATCTCAGCTCTTTAAAATTGAAGGTAGAGGAATACAAAGTTTGAATACAGTCCCTGGACAGCAGTTGCATTTGTCCATCAAATGTGAGCTTGTCACATGATTGCGTAGACAGATCAACAAAACTTCATGGTTAAACTGTTGTTTATGAGCTATACGTTGTTTAAATGTACGTCAAAGAAATACATCAAACTGTGTTACTGTATAAGAACTTTCAGATAAAAATCAAAAAATATTTTATATGTAGTTAAGAAAACATTTGCGTTTTACTCCATGTGAAGAGAAAATTGTCAGTTCTTTAACCATAAAGCAGATGATGACTCAGGATTGTCACTATCGCCAACTGTGTAGGATAATGTTGTTGTAT
>NW_021901469.1:0-584 GCF_006229205.1 Suricata suricatta
GGAAACCTAGGCCTTCTAGATCAGAGGGGGAACTTAAAGCCTGTTTGGTTTAGACTTGTGTCCTTACATTGCCTGTCCCCTGTCCAGACTGTAGGTAAGAGCATGGCCATCAGGGAGTGCCAGTAGGCCAAGAAGTCCTCAGGACCTCTGCATTCACCCAGGTGCAGCTTATTAACATAAAAGTCACCTCCTTCTCCTTTTCTTCTGCTTTTTTAATCAGTTTTCTCTTTGGGTTGTACATTAGGTTGTTAGCACACTAGTCTAGGTGTTAATGCGACATCACAGAATCTTACAAAAGCCCCATCTTTCTGCCTCTGGTGGATGCAGTGAGCTCTAGTTCTCTGGCTGTTAACATGTACATACGCCGGTCTGTGAATTTTAAAATGTACTTTAAAATGATCAGCTCAGTACTTTGCCATAATCATGAAGAAGAAAAGATTCAGCCACTATCCCCCACATTTAAATGTTAATGACTTCACATCGAATAGCTCTTATGTTATGAATTTTATGAATTTAAGAACTTCATGAATTTAATATTTGAGGCACAAATATTCAAATGTAGTTAAACTTTGACCCTATTTACA
>NW_021901470.1:0-584 GCF_006229205.1 Suricata suricatta
TTGTTTCTTTTGTGGATCATAATTTTGAAGTTATATACAAAACCTCTTTGCCTAACCTATTGTCATGCAGATTTTCCCTGGTGATCAGCGTTGATTATTCTTGTTTCTTAGTGGAGATAGAGGAGAAGGGCAGACAGAGTCTCTTGCCTTCTCACATAGCTGCTTTCTCCTATAATACATACTTCTTAGAGCTTGGTTCAAACTTTTCTGTGAATACACCCTATGAGTCTCATGAAGAGACAGCCTGCGCAAGAACGTAGATAGTTTTATGGTCTTTATGCGTTTCACGCTGTTCTGCCAGCCAACACTCATCTTTACCAATTTTTCAAATGTACTAGTTTAACTTTCTTTTCTTTCTTTTTTTTTTTTACTGTATCTGGTTCCTGTCCACCAAAAGTGAGTGAATGCTTGCTCTCCTGTCCCCCTATAGGTTCCAGCTCTCTTTAAATGTTTGGAGCTATGCATTGGACCTCAGCGCTATGATGGGCTCAAAAAAGTTTAAATTTAAAGTTAATCTGGCTGTTTTTTGTTGCAAGTGTAGGTATGATCTCCTTTTACTTCTGTGTCTCATGTAGAGCCTGGAA
>NW_021901471.1:0-583 GCF_006229205.1 Suricata suricatta
AGAGCAGGGACGTCCTGGGGGCACCGGACGTTTCCACAGGATCCCTTTGGCAGCGAGCACAGAGTAGATGGAAAGGGCCAGGGCAAGAGCAGGGTAACCGGGCAGGAGGCGGTCACGGGACCCCCTCCCTCCAGTACTGCATTTCCTATAGTACCCTCGTTTGGGGCTTGGCCTCTGGTTGCCATGGAAACGCCCAGTCCCCTTGACAAGACCGTGCTTAACTCTCCCGTGGGTCTGCCCTGCTTGGAGCACAGCGTCGGGCACGGCCATGAATGCATGAATGATGAATGACTGCATGGATGCTGGAGAGGACATCGTTACGCACAGGCTTGGTCCCTCTCTGTGCCCCCAGGATGGCCAGCTGAGCTGGGGGCATCGGTGCCGAGGGGCTGGGGTCCCCACGCATGCCCTCTGAGCCCCGGTGGGCTGTGCGGCTCGAACCCACAACACAGCCTTGGTGTCCTGCCAGCCCTGACGTTTCCAGCCTCGCGTCCAGAGTCCCCTCCGCTCCGTCCTCACCTCCGTGACCGTGACTTTCTTGGGGAACTGCCAGATCTGGGAAGGATCTGTTTTTGGTGGAAAG
>NW_021901472.1:0-583 GCF_006229205.1 Suricata suricatta
CTTCTAGAACTGATTAGTGAATTCAGTAAAGTTGCAGGATACAAAATCAATGTACAGAAATCAGTTGCATTCCTATACACCAAAAATGAGGCAGCTGAAAGAGAAATCAAGAAACTGATCCCATTCACGATTGCACGAAAAACTATCAAATACCTAGGAGTAAACCTAACCAAGGATGTAAAAGACCTATATGATGAAATCTATAGGAAACTTATGAATGAGATTGAAGAAGACACCAATAAATGGAAAAACATTCCCTGCTCATGGATCGGAAGAAGAAACATTGTGAAAATGTCATTACTACCCAAAGAAATCCAAACATTCAATGCAATCCCCATCAAAATTGCACCAACATTCTTCTCAAAGCTAGAACAAACTATCCTCAAATTCGTATGGAACCACAAAAGACCCCGAATAGCCAAAGTTATATTGAAGAAGAAAACCAAAACAGGAGGCATCACAATCCCAGACTTTAGCCTCTACTACAAAGCTGTCATCATCAAGACAGTATGGTATTGGCACAAAAACAGACACATAGACCAATGGAATAGAATAGAGAACCCAGAACTAGGCCCACAAATGT
>NW_021901473.1:0-583 GCF_006229205.1 Suricata suricatta
TAAAGGATGAGGGATCAAGAGCTCTACCCTGGTGGGGTGGTGGAAGAGGGCCATGGTGCCCCAAGGGCTGATTCTAGAACTCGTTGGTAGAATTGCCTTCCACAGACAAGACACTCTGACTTGCCTATGAATATCAGTTGAACTCTTCAAAAGCAGATAAAAGGCCTTCTTTAGCAGGATACAAATGCCAAGCCATAAAGGAAAAGAGCAAGTAATATAACCACATCAAAATTTAAATTTTCTGTGTGAAAAAAAAGACACACAATAAAACACAATGCAAAAATTTGGAACAGACCTAGGTTTAATATCTTCAATATATAAGGAAAAATTAAATAATAAAAAAATAGAAAATAGATTTTTAAAAATCCTTCTCAAAAAACTCTCAAGCCATAAACAGGCACAAGATGCCTACACTCCTCTGGGATCAAGAGAATGGAAATTCAAACCATGATGACATGAGTAAAAAAGGTTCATGGTCGTCAATATTGGCAAGAGCCTGGATCAATGGGGAATCCTTCTACCCAGTCCATGAGAGTGTCGATTGATATACCCATTTGGAAAACAATTTGGAAGTTACCTGTTT
>NW_021901474.1:0-583 GCF_006229205.1 Suricata suricatta
GTTTTTTTTTTTTTTTTTTTTCCAGACCTTTGGGCTGCTCTTGATAAGACTATGTAAATGAAGGGTTTCTTTTTTGTCAAGAAGGCCAAAGTTTCAGGTCTTATCTTTATCAGGTCTTTGATTGCTTAGTTAAAACTTCTCTGAGGTTAAAAAAGTTAGGTTTTGATGAAGGATCCCAAAGGCAAATAAGATCTTTTATTGCCACTTTGGTTAAATAAATGGAGTTTTCAGATTTGTAATAACTTGTAATTCTATTTAGGATGTGCTTTATAACTTCCTAAGATTTTAACAAATTTCCCAGTATTCAAATGGTAGAGAAGTCTTTTGACCAATTAGGCCCTTTCATTTAGGATGCAAAGTTACTTAAAAAACGCTGTTGTATAGGTTATATTGTACGGGTAAATGCTGCAACTGCTCAAATATATGTGCAGTCTCTAAAGTTTTAATGTTTTGGTATGAGATCATTACTTAACACCTTTAGTAACTAATATGTTAAGTGTCATTGAATTTCTTTGTTAAAGTGCATCATAATGAATTCTCCTCAGATCTTTAATTATTGTCACAGAACGTGTTTCTTTTTCGA
>NW_021901475.1:0-583 GCF_006229205.1 Suricata suricatta
GAGGGGGGAGAGAAAGGGGGGAGGGGGAGGAGAGGGGAGAGAAAGGGGGGAGGGGGAGGAGAGGGGAGAGAAAGGGGGGAGGGGGGAGGAGAGGGGAGAGAAAGGAGGGGAGGAGGGAAGGGGGGCGGAGGGGAACGGGGGAGGAGAGAGAATCCCAAGCAGGATCCGCATTCTGTGTGCAGAGCCCAATGCAGAGCTGAAACTCACAAACCACAAGATTAGGATCTAAACTGATGTCATGAGTTAGTCACCTAACAAACGAGTCACCCAGGTGCCCCTAATTCACGATATCAATCGCTGGCGGTGTTACCTTGCCCAAGCACTGACTTGGTCGTGTCGCATCTTTACAAAATCCTTTAAGGGCTCACCATAGACTTTCAAAGATACAGGACTGCTAACTGCTGAGTGTATTCATCAAATAAAGAACTATGGTTTTTATCACTATTTTTAATGGATTTTACTTTTAGATGCTTGGGGGGGTTGGTTTTCCAATTTATGGTTTGAAATAATTCACCGCCTGAGCCAGAGCCTTTTTAAAAGAATTTGAAGGAGTCCAGGCCTCCACACTTCAGCGCCTAACATC
>NW_021901476.1:0-583 GCF_006229205.1 Suricata suricatta
AATATTGGTGCAATTTTGATGGGGATGGCATTGAATGTGTAGATTGCTTTGGGTAGTAATGACATTTTCACAATGTTTATTCTTCCGATCCATGAACAGGGAATATTTTTCCATTTCTTGGTGTCTTCTTCGATCTCTTTCATAAGTTTTCTATAGTTTTCATCATATAGGTCTTTTACATCCTTGGGTAGGTTTATTCCTAGGTATTTGATGGTTTTTCATGCAATCGTGAATGGGACCAGTTTCTTAATTTCTCTTTCGGCTGCTTCATCTTTGGTGTATAGGAATGCAACTGATTTCTGTACATTGATTTTGTACCCTGCGACCTTACTGAATTCATTGATCAGTTCCAGAAGGATTCTGGTGGAGTCGATTGGGTTTTCCATACAGCACCCTTTCTTAATAAAAACCCTTGAGAAAGTCGGAATAGAAGGAACTTACCTAAACATTATAAGAGCAGTCTATGAAAAACCCACAGCTAATATCATCCTCAATGGGGAAAAACTGAGAGCCTTCCCCCTGAGATCAGGAACACGACAGGGGTGCCCACTCTCACCACTGTTGTTCAACATAGTGCTGGAAG
>NW_021901477.1:0-583 GCF_006229205.1 Suricata suricatta
GGCCTTTAGGCACTTCTCAACTCTGACTGGACATCAGAGAATTCATACTGGAGAGAGACCTTACGAATGTAAAGAATGTGGAAAGGCCTTTAACTGGCACTCCTCCCTGACTGAGCATCACAGAACTCATGCTGGAGATGAACCTTACCAATATAAAGAATATGAGAAAACCTTTAATTACTTTTCAAACTTTACTTAACACAGAATTCATACTGGAGAAAATCTTCTAAATATTAAGACTATGACAGAATGTGTAAGGACTCCTCAACTCTTATTCCACATCAGATAATACATATTGGAGAGTAATGATACTCATGTGGGAATGTGGCAAGACCTTAAAGCAGTGCTACACCCGGATTTCTCATCAGAAAGTATACGCTGGAGATGATTTCATAAATCAAATTTGGCAAGCCCTTTAATCAGTACTCAAGCCTCATTCAACATCACAGAACTCCTACTACAGAGAAAACTTAGAAATAACGTGGTAAAACATTCAGACTGTTAAAGCCTTACTCATGATCACAGTTCCTGTGGAGAAACATTCCAAATGTAATGAATGTGGCAAGCGTCTGGCTGGAATTCA
>NW_021901478.1:0-1340 GCF_006229205.1 Suricata suricatta
TTATATCTTATGGTATTACAATTATTATTATTTATATGCATTATATATTATTACTATGTCTTATATGTTTAACATGCTAAATATCAATGTTCTAAATGAGAGAGCAAGTGAGTTAATTCTAAATATTTTACTCTAAAAATAAAATTCCTACTTGTTAATTATATTGCAGTAGGAACGAGAAAAAACATACAAAATTGACTCAAGTCAATAGAAGTGATATCTAGTAGGATGTGGGATCTATATGGAAGACAGGAATGGAGTAAATGAAACTGTGGATTCTAGACTTTAAAAGACCAATTGCTTTTTCCAAACCATTTCTTTGGTGGGTACAGCCTTGTCTCTGTGTCCTGTGAGCTTTTCCATCCTGTAATTTTAATTCAGGCAATACTCTTTATCAGTCATGCCAGATTTCCTTAACTGGCTTCTATTTTATCCCATCTATTCTTGAATATAATCTCGTTCTGGTCCCTGACTATTGGCTTCATGTTTCATTTGTAAGACACACCTGGTATTTGGAATATCTTCATTATTTTCCTTTTCTTGGCTTTCTGACAATAACTTTATTTTGGGCAGTGCTATTAGCTTTTTTCTTTTTAAACTAACTTCAAAAATATATTATGTTTCACTAATAATCTTGTTGTTTTTGTCACTAAGGCAATAGAAACAATCAGGAGATTATCTTCTGGCCATCAAATTTACTCTGCTCCCTGAACTTTCCACTTGAAAGTTGTGCTTGATGAATTGTCCTCATCCAATTTGTGCCATTCTCTATGTCTTGCACTCCTCGTCACCTGTCCTTCCATCCACTTAAAGAATATATTTCTCAGATCTCTCTCTCTCTCTTGCATCTGTACTAGAATCAGGGGAGGAAGTGTGAGTGTGGAAGCAGGGGCCCTGACATGGAGAAAGGGGCCATGAAAGGAGGAGTATAGGAAGCCTCTAGAAAAGACAGGGAAGCAGATTCTTCCCTAAAGCCTCCAGAGAAGATTCAGTTCTATGGATGCCTTGATTTGAGTCCAGTGAAAGTCACATAGACTTCTGGCCTCCAAGCCTGTGAGATAATAAATTTGTGTTGTTTGAAGTCACTAAATTAGTGATTTGTTACTGCAGCAATAGGACAAGAATTCAACCTCCATTCCTTCTTGAACCCAGCCCTGTCAGGGTTTCCTCTTCACAACTTCAAGGTAATCAATGTCACTGTGCCCAACCTTTCAGCATTCTTTGACATCAAGGTTTGTTTTGACATATTTTTAATATTCTTTGATTATCAGCTCACATTCCTGTATTTTTTGTAAAATGTTTTAGACTGTTTCTAAAATGTGTTCTTTAAGAAAGGAGGA
>NW_021901479.1:0-583 GCF_006229205.1 Suricata suricatta
ATCCCTAGGGTTTAGTACTGGAACCAATACTACAGAGAATGTAAAGTAACTTGAATTGATTTTATTTATTTTTGTAAGTTTATTCATCTATTTTGAGAGTGAATGAGCAGGGGGAGGTAGAGAGAGAGAGATTGGATTGTGTATCTCCGTCTCTACCCCTCCTCCACCCCGAAATAAAGAAGTCTCTCTGAAAAATAAACATTTTTTAAAAGTCTGTCTGCCCAAAGGAACAAACATTAAAATAAATTTTAAAAAACCAAACAAATAAATATTAATTTCTTTTTCTTGTAAAAACAAAGATAACATTTACATTCTTTGAAGAAGAAGGAAGGTGACTGGAGGGTTGTGGTGACATTTTAAAACTCATTAACTTCAAGGACACGGGTGAAATCCACACTTGTTGTTTTAGTGACGTGCTCCAGGGGATTCTGCTTCAGGATTATTTCCCTCATTCCCAGGGATTCTTGATCTCCATGCTTCAAAGACTGTAGAGTGGACGTAAAATGATCAACAGGCAAAGCTGATTAGAGTATAAGAGAGGGAGAGTCCTAGAAAAGCTCTCTGGGCAGAGAGGGGGCATTGG
>NW_021901481.1:0-583 GCF_006229205.1 Suricata suricatta
GGTATAGAACGCTTGGCTGCGCTTGGAGACAGAAAGCCACTCCATAGATAACTGCTGGGTAGCCGGAATCCTGAAATGGGGTGGCGCAAGAGAAGGAATAGCCTCCAGCCCTAAGCCATCTCGGCGGGGAATCAGAGGCGTCTGTGGCTGTGAGAAGCGGCTGCGCTGAGGAGGGGCGCGCTGAGGAGGGGCGCTCCCCGGTAGGAAGTGGCTGGAGCTCCCACTGTGCCAGGCGGGAGCAATTCGAACTTGGTTTTGGGAACGGGACCACGGACCGCATTTCCACGGCACACCCTGCCCCCTGCACAGACTGCGTGAATCCCGGGTCCCCACAGGGAAGAAATAAGGCGCGCACCTACAGGACCCTCAACAAAGAGTCGGTGGCGGGTGGAGGCCCCGGGCTCCCACTTCGAATGTGGGAGCTCCCAGCTCATTTCCAGCAGCTCACAGCGTCTTGAGCAAAGCTATCAGAAACTAACAGAGACTCGGGTTTTTGCTTTTTGTTTTTTTCCCTCCCCACCTTGTAATCGCGATCCTGACTGGGGGTGGGGACTCCGCAATTGAGTCTGTGAAGGTGCGCACT
>NW_021901482.1:0-583 GCF_006229205.1 Suricata suricatta
TTCAGGTCATGATCTCACGGTTCATGGGTTCAAGCCCTGTGTCGGGCTCTGTGCTGACAGCTCGGAGCCTGGAGCTGCTTTGGATTCTGTGTCTCCTTCTCTCTCTGCCCCTCCCCAACTCATGTTCTGTCTGTGTCACAAAAATAAATATTTTTTAAAAGTGTGTAAAATATTTTAAAATATGTAAATATATGTAATCCATATTTAAGCAAGTAATTAACATTCTATCATCAAAGCGACCTAAAGTTCTCCCTTGAATCACCAGAGAGACAGAACCCAAATGGCCAGCCCAGAGCCCCCTTTGCCACTGGCTACTTTTGTGCCCGTGACTCGAAAGCACGAGATGGTCTGGAAGCCTCCTTATCGGCACAGATCACCTGCACGTCCAGAACAGGAAAGTAAAATCAAAATGAAAAAGAAAACAGTCAACGCAGGAGTTGCTCAGGTGCAGGGGTGTTCAGAGGGGAGACTAATTGCAGGGGACTTTAATACTCCACTGACAGCAATGGATAGATCAACCAGACAGAAAATCACTAAGGAAACAATGGACCTGAACGACACTTTGGAACAGATGGAACTGATA
>NW_021901483.1:0-583 GCF_006229205.1 Suricata suricatta
CCAAGTCAGGTGTTCCCACTGCCCAAAGAACACAGTTCTTCCGACTGACATCCAACTCTCTCACTCTTGAAGTCATGTGACAAAATGCTTTGAAATGGAGGGTGGGAGTTAGGGGGAAGCAAGTTAGTAAGGCTTCTTGGCTTGAGTTCCAGCTCTACCACTTACCACGGGTATGACTTTAGGCAAGGTGCTTAATGCCGGAGTCCTGCTCCAGCACGTCCAGGGCTCCCTGAAGGATGGACGGTGTCGGCGAGGGAGAGTGAGAGAGCCTCAAGTTTCTTTCTGATCACCGGGCAGGCATCTCTGCTCTGTCTGCTCTGGTGTCTGTTTTTATTGGTCAAGCAATAACATGACATCAGAAAATAGAATTTTTTACAGTGGGTTATTCTTTGTGATAAGATGCTTTGATCAGCAAAAGTATACAGAAACAAGTTTTACAAAAGTATTTTTGTAGAACCATCCATTATTTTTGGTGTCAGTCCCCCAGAACAAGAAAGTAACAAGCCTATCTTATTTTGTACAGGCTGGTTTTTTTTCCAATAATTATGACTTTGTTTCTAATTAACAAGTTATAACCCAGTCA
>NW_021901484.1:0-583 GCF_006229205.1 Suricata suricatta
TCTCTCTCTCAAAAATAAACATTTAAAAATTCTTTTTAATAAATTTATTTTAAAAACAAATGCAATTTATTACTACTCCAGTATGGATCAATTTCTTGATTTAAAAATGAAGTTTACAGAAAATAAAAAAATAGAAGTTTACAGAATAATCAGATAAAATTTCAAAGTAACTTGCATTTTGAGACAAAGGATGGTATATAGTCATGTTTCTTTCATTGTATTAATAATTCTGAAATTTCTGAGAGATTATTCATTTAAATTTAAGAATGCTAGGGCACTGTCAACAATAGCCAAAACATGGAAGGAGCTTAGGAGTGCCTGGGTGGCTCAGTCAGTTAAACGTCGGCTTCGGCTCAGGTCAGATATCATGCTCATGGGTTCGAGCCCCGCGTCAGGCTCAAGCTCTGTGCTGCCAGCTAGCTCAGAGCCTGGAGCCTGCTTTCGGTTCTGGGTCTCCTTCTCTCTATGCCCCTCCCCCTCTCATGCTCTGTCTCTCTCTGTATCAAAAATAAATAAAAACATTAAAAAAAAAAAGGAAAGAGCCTAAATGTCCATCACCTGATGAGTGGATCAAGAAGATGTG
>NW_021901485.1:0-583 GCF_006229205.1 Suricata suricatta
TTGATATTTTGACCTCTGCCCATGAATCACAAATGTTCTTAATGGCATCTAGAATGGTGAATCCTTTCCAGAAGGTTTTCAGTTTGCCCAGATCCATGAGAAGACTCATTCTTGTGGCACCTTGGTGGCCCAGTTGGTTAAGCATCCAACTTTGGCTCAGGTCGTGATCTCACAGTTCATGAGTTCAAGGCCAACATCAGACTCTGTGCAGACAGCTCAGAGCTCTGAATCTGCATCTCCCTCTCTCTTTGCCCCTCCCTCACTCATACTCTGTCTCTCTGTCAAAATAATAAACATTTAAAAATTTTTTTAAAAAAGACTCACCATGTTAAGAGTTGGCATTAATTGAAGCAACTGGAACTCTCATACAGATAAAGGGAATCTAAAATGCAAAAGGAATGTAGACAAGTTTTACAGATTCCTTAAAAGTTAAAGTTAAAGGCATATCTAACTTATAAACTAGCCAAACATCCCACTTCATTCCAAGGTATTTACCCAAGAGAAATGAAAGTATATTTCCATACTACTAATCTACTACTATACAATTACCCCTAGTAGCTTTATTTGTAATAGTCACAAACTG
>NW_021901486.1:0-583 GCF_006229205.1 Suricata suricatta
ACATAACCAAGACGTGAGGATTCATACCATTTGTATGAATGAGGTCATTGACATTCCAACAAGTTCTCCCAAGATTCCACAGCTAGGAAGTGAAAGAACTGGGATGCTAGCATGTCTTTTGACTTCAAATACAGTGCTGATAGCGTTGTGCAGCAGCTGCCCGAGGCTGAGAGTTCAGGCTCTTTTTACCTCTTTCCATAGTTGTCACCTTCAAATAGGCCATCATTATTTTACTTCTATTACTACCAGTATGGCTGCCATGTTACGTTAACTATATCCAGAATGGTTTTTACTGACTAAAGCACCTCTACATCAAACTGTTGGTAGCATAATCCCAATCTTCCTTGTACTGGACAAGCCAAATAGAATATTTTCAAGTCCTAAGCATTACCTTTTGAAGTTCTGAGTTATAAAAAAGTAGAATCCAAACTCTTTCTGGGTTTCATGAGGACTTTGACACATCCATATAAACCACAGAATCATACATTTGGCCATAGGTTGACCTAGAGTAATTCTTTAGTCTTTTAGGTAACTTCAAAACCCAAATTAAATCCCTCTACGCCTAGTCTAAGCATAGTCCCCT
>NW_021901487.1:0-583 GCF_006229205.1 Suricata suricatta
CCTGGGCCACCACAGAAAGCAGAAACTAGTTGGGCACTGGGCTTGTGGAGCAAACGCAAAGTAACCATGGTTCTTGCTTAGGGAAACAGAGGGCCAAGGGAAAATCATCTGAAAAGAACAGAACACCTGTTTAAATGGCTCTTAGATTAGAAAAAACAAATAAGACTTAGAGCTACAGAGCACACCACTGGCTGCAGAAGCTGACTGCGGGTTTGGCAGCACGCGGGTCACAGCTGGATTCCGTGAGCTGGAAGCCAGGGCTGGAGGAGTTACCTGACCCACGAGGACAGGCCTACAGGCTGAGGGATGCCAGCAGAGGTGGGGCTGGGGCCTGACGCCCCCGAGCAGTCTCCGGCGAGGAAGGACACCTGGGGGCCAAGTGCAGGATGGGCGGGCTGAGGGCCCTGCGCTGCTGCCAGTCACCTGGCTCACTAGCGGTGGTGATGGTGCCGGGCAACATGGACTGAACCTGCTGGGTCCCCGAGGGTGTGTCCGGGGACAGCTCACTCCCGCTGCTGCTGGACAGCAGGTGCCTGAACATGACTTTTATTGTGGCCGACTCCCCCGCTGTGCTCTCCAAGGA
>NW_021901488.1:0-583 GCF_006229205.1 Suricata suricatta
CAGGCTTTGGGTTGTCAGCACATTGCCCAACACAAGGCTTCAACCTTCACACCATGAGATCATGACCTGAGCTGAAGTCAGATGCTTAATAGACTGAGCCACCCAGGCACCCTGTCATCATAACAATTTTTAAGATCCTTGAGATTTGCCTCAATAACGTCTCTGATGTGTTTTATGCCTTTTTCAAGGCCAGTATTAAGTTTTTCTTTTTTCTTTTCCTTTTTTAAATAGTTTATTGTCAAATTGGTTTCCATACAACACCCAGTGCTATTCCCCACAAGTCCCCTCCTCCATCACCACCACCTCTTTTCCCCTTTCCCCTTCCCCTTCAACCCTCAGTTCATTTTCAGTATTCAATAATCTCTCAAGTTTTGTGCTCCTCTCTCTCCCTCTTCCCCTCCCCCTGGTCCTCCATTAGGTTTCTCCTGCTCTTCTGTTAGACCTATGAGGGCAAACATATGGTATCTGTCCATCTCTGCCTGACTTATTTCGCTTAACATGACACCCTCGAGGTCCATCCACCTTCCTACAAATGGCCATATTTCATTCTTTCTCATTGCCATGTAGTACTCCATTGTGTATA
>NW_021901489.1:0-1339 GCF_006229205.1 Suricata suricatta
ATAAAAACTCAAAAACCTATAAAAAATAAAAGAGGAGCTGAACCGAAGCACTGAACAGGACAAAGGCATGTGACTGAACATAAAACTGCTGCACCCAAATGATTATATTTTAATAATGCAATTATTTGCAATATTACAGAATATCTGCCTCATATCAAAAACTAATGCTTGGCCTCAAGAAACTCAGAGTCTTGGGGCGCCTGGGTGGCTCAGTCGGTTAAGCCTCTGGCTTTGGCTCAGGTCAGATCTACGTTCGTTGGTTCGAGCCCCGCGTCGGGCTCTGTGCTAACAGCTAACTCAGAGCCTGGAGCCTGCTTCCAGTTCTGTGTCTCCTTCTCTCTCTGCCCCTCCCCCTCTCATGCTCTGTCTCTCTCTGTATTAAAAAAAATAAAAAAACATTTAAAAAAAAAAAAGAAAAAAAGAAACTCAGAGTCTTAAAGGGAACGACCATTAATTAGTCTCAGAAATACATGGCCAATGTGATAACTTCTAGAAATACATACCCTAGGGTCACATGGGTAGCTCAGTCGGTTAAGCATCTGACTTTGGCTCAGGTCATGATCTCATGGTTCATGAGTTCAAGCCCCACATCAGGCTCTGTGCTGACAGCCCAGAGCCTGAAGTCTGCTTCAGATTCTGTGTTTTCCTCTCTCTGTCCCTCCCCCACTTGCATGTGCTCCCTCTCTCTCTCAAAATAAACAAACAAACAAATATTATTGTATTGCATTAAAAAAGAAAGGCGTAGGTTTACTGGGGGAACTTCCACACAGTGAGTCCAGGAGTGGCTGATGGAACAGAACGTCCACTGGAGAGTGTCCACTTCGGCCAGATTTATAGGCAACGTTCTCTAGCCCCTGCCAGCCTGCATGGCCAGTGACCCACGGAGATCAAGGCTGGCCATCTGGACATTCTTCCTAATAAAAAGGATGCTCTGGACTGACCATGCCCAGAGCCTCTGACCTCAAACGCCAAAGAACAATTTGTCTGCATATCCTGCTTGATAGAAACAGAGAGATAGGACGGTAGCTGGGCCTTCTCAAGAGCCTGATGAACGGGGACATCAGGTGTGCTTTACAACCCAGCCATCAGGCGCGTACCTACTGTTGAGTGCACACTCAGGACAGCACAGTCACCTGGATCTGGTCCAGGTGCATTATCTCCGCCTCAAACCTCCAACTGGGACCCTCAGCACCTTCCCTTCCTGATCTCCTGCAACGGCTCCATACAGTCCAACTGTTTCCTTTCTGTCCTTTGTATGCGCCAGCCCTGTCCTCCCCCACCCCCGTCTTTCCCCCCTGCATCCATGTACCTCACTCTTCCTCCCACCCGCACCCTCCTT